>NW_011499921.1:501999-548909 GCF_000495115.2 Populus euphratica | reverse complement strand
AAAACAAATAATAAAATTGGTAATACTTCACTAACTAACCCTAAATTATTCATCAAACCAATCTGAAAAGCTAATATTACAGCTAGGGACTAATCTATAATTTATCATATTTTTAAAGGTCAAATTGTAATTTTATCCATTTGGAGGACCAAACTAAAATTATCATAAGTCCATGACTATACTGAATTCTGACCATAATTAATCCTAATTTCTGTCCAGATCACCTCATTATACTACAGGGACCATTCTGTAATTTTATCAAATTTTTAGGGTAAAATGATAATTTTTGTCAAATTGAAGGACCAAATTGAAAGTGTTAAAATTTCATAACTATACAGGAATTCTGCCCATAATTTATCTTTTATTCTGTTCAGAATCTTGGAATATGCCCCAGGGACCAATCTGTAGATTTTTCAAAGTTGGGGACTAAACTGTAATTTCCACAAATTGAAGGACCAAAATGAAGTTTCGTCATCTTCAACCTCCAACCCAGAATTTCAACAGAAACCCACTGTTCTTTCCTTATTTCTAACATAATTTCACCATTCAAACAAAATCATAACTCAAAATCATCATCTTTCAATTCAATCTCTCAAAATCCACCAAATAATCCATTACCCATAACAATCAACCCATAAAATTCAATTAATTCATCAATCAAACCCAAAACACAAATTTTCAAAACCCTAACATTTATCAAAACCAAAATTAAAACTTAATCAACACATATTTATATATAATCTTACCTTTAAACTTATTTCCTTCAACTCCTTTCTATTTTTCTTCTAATTTCTCTCTTTTCTCTTCTTCTTCTTTCTCCCTTCTCCCCCCTACCGATTCTCTCTCAAATTTCAGATCACTTATTTTTTTTTTTACTTTCAATTTATATTTATCAAGTTTTGTTGAATTACTACACTACCCCTCATTCATTTATACCCACACTTTAAGCCACCAAGGGCTTTATTGTATTTTCCTACTCATTTATTCAAAACATCACACTTATAGAAAGCAAACTAAAACAAATTATGAACAACAATTCAAAATCAACTAAATATTAAAAGAAGAAACTGAAAAAAAAAATGAATTCAACTGAAAGAAAAAAAAAAGAAGAAAGATGTAAGTAAAAAAAGAAGAAAAGGAGTTCGACTCGACCAGACTCTTTGCCTAGCCTAGCATAAGTTTAAAACTAGCCCCATGAAAGTTGCATTGATGTAATTCAGTTGACTTGGTTAATCCAAAGACAACTCAAATGACTAGTAAAATGCTTGGTTAAAATCATTCAAGATAACATTTTTTTTTTAATATCAAGACGATGATGTGTTGGATTGATTTGGGATTCACGACTTAACTTGTTAAACTTGCAATTCATGTTATGAACTCAACTAAGTTTAACAACTTTATTGTTTTAACTTTTTTTTGCTTAATAATGTAATAATAAAAATTAGCGCTCATAAAATTAAACACCAATAAAATATCAAAATGTTTGTCTAAAACTACGATAATCTTATAAAAAGTAAATTGAAACAAATTATCAAGATCAATTCATAATCAAGAAAATATTAAGGGATAAGATGAAATAAAAATAAAAATCTTTGTAAGTACAAAATTCGATAAAAAAAGGAAAAAAAAAGTTGGCCTAGGTAAAGCCTAGATAGCATGTGATCAGGATAATAAGATTAAAAAAAAATGAAGAAAACCACAAAACTATTTTTTAAAAAAACAAAAAAACAAATGTCAAACAATAATATCATAAAAGAAAAAAAGCTAAAAAAGGAGATATTGACCCGCATTAACTTTTTAAACTTTTGATTTGATTCATTAGACTGAAAATAACATATACAGAAAAATCATTAAGCCTAATTCTTAACAAATCAAATGTTGAAAGATGAGACCAGGAAAAATAATCAATTACATAAAAAGATCTAAAATAAAAAATGATAATTAAAAGAATGACGATGAAAATTTAAATAAAAAATAAATTAGAGGGTAGTTAAAAATTTTCAATTAGAGGGTTAAACTAGAAAGAAAAATAACTTTAACAAAATAAAAAAAATGAGGATTAAATTGAAAAAAATAGTACACCATAAACTTGGATTAAATGATAAAATTAAAACTAACAAAACTTTTATAGAAAAACCAAGGGAAAAATAAGAATAAAAAAAATAAGGATTAAATTAAAAAATATAATATATAATAAATTATAATTGAAGGACTATATTGAAAAAAAAATATTTTACAAAAAAATTAATTAAAAATTAAAATAATAAGATATAAAATTGAAGTATCAACAATAAAAAAGATTAACTTATAATATTTTAAGGAGAAGAGAAAAAATAAAATAAAGACTAATCGATGATAAATCTACTTGCCGTCACTGAAACAAGCCGCATCAAGAGAGAAAAAAATGTACGGCGTCACTTTCAATTACATGACAGAAGAACAAGTTCTGCTATTGAGAGACACTGCAAACATCGTCTAATGTGCACAAATAACTTCCATACATACTAACAACTTTTTCTATTTTAATATTAATTGATCTTATTTAAAAGATTAAATTGCTCTTAATGAATCAGAAAATAACAAAAAATTCAGCTTGAAAAGATGAAAATAACCTTGGGTAGAAGGCAGGTATTTTTTCTTACTTTAAGAGCATTTTAGTAACTTAATTGTGAATTCAATAGTCTGATTTTTTAAAAAAAAAAAAATCTCCAACGATATTTTTGTCTTCATATTATTCATAAAAAAATATATTAAAAGATCTTACTGCCCCGTCAACCAAGCCAAAGTTTTTGGAATTGAAAGGCGAGACCATAAATTAATTGTCGCCATCAATAGTTCAGGCATGTTTGATACGGCAAAATAAATTATTTTTTCTAAGAATTTTTTATTTTAAAATATATTAAAATAATATATATATTAAAATTTATTTTTATATCATCACAACAAAAAAATCCAAAAATATTTATAAAAAAATTAATACAAAGGAAAACAAAACTAATTTTTTTAAAAAACATACTTAAACCACACTTTAAAACACTCCCTCCATCTAAACGTTCAACTTTGGTAAATGGTTACTATTGAAGTTTGAAGATTCAAATGTGTGGTTGATTTTGAAACTTTAGGGTTGATTTTGAAACTCCGACGTTTAAAGTTTTAACATTCATTTTCCAAACGTATACTTGCAACACCGACACAATACAAATTAAAAAAAAAAAGTTGTGTGTACAAATTTTATTTTTTTTTGCTTAAAATATTTTTTTATTTTTAAATAAAAAATACTTGAAATATAATATTTATTACACTCTCAAATTAGAGACGGAAACAGAAAATAAAATTAAAAAGAATTAAAATGTTAATTGTTTTATTATTTAGATTAAAAAGATAAATATTGTTAAGAAAATAGTTAAAAAAATTTATTTTATAGAAATTGAGGCCTTACTAGTCTCTCTATCTTCATCTCTATCTCAAATAGACCCTTAATTTACACATGTATAAACATTTTTTCCATCCAAGATGTCCATATAAACTTCAATATATTCTAAAAGGCAATTTTTGTATTATATCATTGTGATTTATTTTTTCTCCACCTCACTAACTTGTATATAAAGAAGAATTATTATGATTTGGAGGTAGAATTATTCATTATGGCATATTAGAGTTTATTTTGAACTTTTATTTTTGTGAAAGTATTTAATAAATACATGCAAATTTATAGAATATTTAATTATTTTTTATATTAAAATGGATGTTCGAATCAACTTACGTGTATCACGATTAATTTTATAAGCCCTAAAATTAATAATTATATAAATCTCTAGTGATCATTATATAAGTAATCAAGAACTCGAATTTAAAATCATAAAAAAAATAAACTCCTTGATGGGTAAATGACATTATATAATGTACACATTACATTTGAGAGAAGATAAAATTGTTAAATTTAAAAGATTAAGAACTCAATCAACTATCAAGAAATACGTGAACGACAAGAGTGAGATTTACTCTTTAGAGTTCAGATTGACTGAGTCAAACGCACAAACTTGGAAATCTATGAAATCAAAGGCCACCCGTGAATGACCGAGCTGCAAGCACTTGGAACTATCGAAGTTTGATCTCCATTTTCCTGTCATAAAAGTCAAAAGTCGTCTCCTTTAACCTTATGCCCCACTCCTTCCTCTCGCTACATATAGCAATCCTAAGATGAAATCTTCAGAACAGCAAACGAAGACCAAACACAAGAAAATGAAACTCCAAGATCTTGTCCCTTTTCTGTGTATCTTCTTCACTATCACAACAGCACAGACAACAATCCAACCAGGCACCACTCTCTCTGCTTCAAACCCAAACCAAACCTGGTCTTCACCAAACAGCACTTTCTATGTAGGGTTTTCCCAATTGGATTCATCTTCGTCTTACACCTTAACCATCAACTACAATGGTGGTGTCCCAATTTGGACAGCAGGCAACTCTACTACCACGGTGGATTCGGAGGGGTCCTTTCAATTCCTGTCCTCCGGCAACCTCCGCCTCCTCAACGGCTCTGGCGCCACTGTCTGGGACTCCAACACTGCTGGACTCGGTGTCACCACTGCTTCACTTGATGAATTTGGTAATTTAGTGTTAAAGAATGGAACTTTACCTGTTTGGTCATCTTTTGATCACCCCTCTGATACCGTAGTACCCAATCAGACTCTTCGTGTTGATCAAGTTTTAAGATCTGGGTCTTATTCGTTTAGGTTTCTTAGTTCAGGAAATCTAACTTTGAAATGGAATGATAGTGTAGAGTATTGGAATCAAGGTAATGCTTCTATTAATGCTAATTTGACATCGCCTACTTTGGGGTTGCAACCAACTGGGATGTTGTCAATTTTTTCTGCTGCTTTTACAAGCGGGCCGCATGTTGTGGCTTATAGTAATGATTACGGTGATGTGGGTACCAGGTTGAGGTTTCTGAAGTTGGATGAAGATGGGAACTTTAAGATGTATAGTACTGATATAGGTAGTAAAACTGCAACTATGGTATGGTCAGCTTTGACTGACCAATGTGAGGTTTTTGGTTATTGTGGGAATATGGGAATTTGTAGTTATAATGAGTCGAGTTCGAGTCCAATTTGTGAGTGTCCATCTGAGAATTTTGAGCCTGTCGATGTGAATGACCGTAGACAAGGGTGTAAAAGAAAAGCTGAGATTGATAGTTGTCCGGGGAATGCTACTATGTTGGAGATAGATCATGCAAAATTCTTGATCTATGAGCCTGAGTTGTCTGCTCAGACCTACTACATGGGAATATCAGCTTGCAGGTCGAATTGTCTTTCTCAAGGTCCAGGTTGTATTGCTTCTACATCTTTGTCTGATGGAACTGGGCAGTGCTACTTAAAATCTCCGGGCTTTATCAGTGGTTATCGGAATCCAGCACTTCCCAGTACTTCGTATGTGAAAGTTTGTGGGCCAGCGCTACCAAACCCTCCACCTGGTGTGCTTACTGAGGAGAAAAGAAGAAGTGGGAGATTTCGCTTCTGGGTTGTTTGTGTTGCTGTTGTGATTACCCTTTTGGGTTTGATTGCCTTGGAGAGTGGTCTGTGGTGGTGGTGTTGTAGAAACAGTCCCAAGTTTGACAGTTTGTCAGCTCAGTATGCAGTACTGGAGTATGCATCTGGTGCTCCAGTGCAGTTCTCGTATAAAGAGCTGCAGCGCTCGACGAAAGAGTTTAAAGAGAAGCTTGGAGCAGGAGGGTTTGGAGCTGTTTATAAAGGGGTTCTTGCTAACAGAGAAGCTGTTGCAGTGAAGCAACTTGAGGGAATTGAGCAGGGTGAGAAACAGTTCAGGATGGAGGTTGCAACTATTAGTAGCACTCACCATTTGAATTTGGTTAGATTGATTGGTTTTTGCTCAGAGGGTCGGCATAGGCTGCTGGTTTATGAGTTCATGAAAAATGGGTCTCTTGATAATTTCCTTTTCACTACAGAAGAGCAGTCAGGAAGACTGTTGAATTGGGAGCAGAGGTTTAACATTGCCCTTGGAACTGCAAAAGGAATCACTTATCTTCACGAGGAATGTCGAGACTGCATTGTCCACTGTGACATAAAGCCAGAAAACATTCTTTTGGATGAGAACTATAAGGCCAAGGTGTCTGATTTTGGTCTTGCAAAGCTCATAAATGCCAAGGATCACAGATATAGGACACTGACCAGTGTTAGAGGAACAAGAGGATACTTGGCACCAGAATGGCTTGCAAATCTTCCAATAACTTCCAAATCTGATATCTACAGTTATGGGATGGTTTTGTTGGAGATAGTGAGTGGCAGGAGGAATTTTGAAGTCTCAGCAGCAACAAACCGCAGAAAGTTCTCTGTTTGGGCTCATGAAGAGTTTGAGAAGGGCAATGTTAATGGAATTTTGGACCAAAGGCTTACAGACCAAGATGTGGATATGGAGCAAGTGACGAGGGCAATTCAAGTGAGCTTTTGGTGCATCCAGGAGCAGCCATCTCAGAGGCCAATGATGGGAAAAGTGGTGCAGATGCTGGAGGGAATTGCTGAGATTGAGAGACCGCCAGCACCGAAGGCAATAACAGAAAGTTCTACTACTAGTGGAACGAGCATAATGAGCAGCAATGTCAGTGCTCTCTCAACTTTTGCAGCATCAATTCCAGCTCCCTCATCTTCCTCATCATATCAGACCATGGGAGTTTCGCCTGTAGCTTCAGGTAGAAATATAGAGAGGGCATCTTCATCACTTTTACATTCAGACCCAAACTGAAGTTCATCATTAAACACACCATTCGCCTCCAATACCTAGGAACTCTTAAGGAGAATGAGATACTACACATTACATCGACGAAAATGAAATCTTGTAAAAATTATTTCAACTGTAATATGTATATTGATTCATCAAAAATAGCCTTTTGCCTTCATAGATTATATTGTACAAAAGCCAGTTCATTCAATAAGGATGTAGTTATAAATTTTCACAATTATTGTTCGCTGAAATTATGTGATCAGGTTCCACTTCATGGGAATGAATTTCTTTGTCCAGCCATTTTTGTCGAAGCTATGGTAATTGACTCCCTATCCAAGTTTCCTATGACAATTTAAATATTGCTATGTGCTAGATGACATCCCCTTTGATGATTGAAAATAGATATCAGACACGAGTGATTTAAATCCCAATACATGTTGTCGGTAAAATATATTCATGTCGGCTTAGTTAAAATTTTAATTTTAATTTTTTTTTGTGTATTTTTAGATGTTTTAATGTAAAAAATGAATTTTAAAAAATAGAATATATTATCTTAATGCTCTTAAATGTACTAATTTAAAGCATCTCTCTTTGTGAGGTTGACTCTTGCCAAATTGCAACAAAGCAACAGAATAGGGCCTGTGTTGTTTGGTGAACCATCCTTTTCCATCAGTTCAAGTTAAATGCCACACACTAAGCGCCAAATAATCTCAGTATTTACTCCATGTCTTCTTCTTCTTTTGATGAAATTCATCCATGAATATAAAGTAAGAAATCTTCCAGCTTTATATTTCATCCAGGTCTGTTCATTTTGTTTGAACATTATATATGACGTATGCCTGTGTTCTTTGTGTAGAATCATTGACGACCATTTCAAAGAAACCAAGATTGAGTTGAGAATGTGAACTCGAGCAACCTCCAGAAGTGTGAAAGGAACATGGCAACTACTAGTTGTTGAAGAACTCAACCCCTACCCAACCATAGTTGTTTGTGCCTATTTAAGGTCCAGTGAAGCGAGCATTGCATTTATGCTTTTTCCCATTTTCCTTTCCTTCCGGCCATTACTGGAAAACTACAGGCCTCACCCTCTGGCATAACTGGACTGGGTTAGAATTTCAATTCTTATAGACTCACACTCGCAGATGCATGTCATGAACAATACTCTCAAGACAAGTTCATCCAACTTTCCCCAGTGAAAAGTAGTTGGATTATAAGTTATGACAAAGTACTAACAGGAAACCCTGTTGGTCCTGTCGTATTTACTAATTGCTAAGTACCACTACACGTATGCTATTTATTATCAAATCCTAGTACAGTTACTATATATAGCATGAGATATATACCAAGGAACTTGTTTCCATCAGAGACAATCTTTTAGGTGACCGTATACTACTGAATTTTACTGTAACTGTGATTGTCATCGTAGTTGGAGTAAAGGAGACTGAACATGGCAATGCATAATTTTAGCCACTGTAAGATCAACTAAACAGAAACAGCAGATTTATGCAGTTTTTTCTGACGGCAAATGGAAACAGATTTAGCTTGTTTTATCTTAAATCTACCTAGTGTGTGTTTTTGTTTTTTAAATGTTTTCCAGCTTGTTTTGATACATTCATATCAAAAATAATTTTTAAAAATATATATAATTTTAATATATTTTCAAATAAAAATACTTTAAAACATAATTATTAACACATTTGTAAACACACCCTACAGAGAGTGTGATCCCTAATCAATGTTCCATTAATTCCCGTTGCATTCATTCTTTTCCCTGACCTATCACATGCTAATAATGTGCAGTGTTGGCCATCGAAATGATTCCGATGAGGAGGAAAAGCATTATTGCCTCCTACACTAATTAAAACACTTCGAGCTTGATGTGGATCTATGTACTTGGTTCTAAGGCTGTCATGACTCATGCATGAGCTTGAGATCATCAGCTGTGAAGGGCTCATGGGCTACGCCATTGCTCATTGGACGTACATCTCTAGTTCAAAATCTCTGTTTTGTACAAATTAGCATGACTGTAATAATTAAGTTTTTTGTATCACATCACCACCACTGTAAGGGCATGCCATTGAGAATGAAAGGCATCAAATAATATTGTACTTCTGTACTTCATTTGGATCCATGCCATTGGCTTCAGCTCTTATTGAAGATATTAAACGCATAAAAGAGTAGCGGCCAAGTGCTCCGAAAAGGAGTGAATGGCTGTGCCACTGAACTAAACGCTTTGATCATTAGCTGGAAAAAAAGCTGTTTCGTTTTGCTCATTTCCATGATAGCGATGCATGCCTTGTCGCTTGCATGTGGTGAGAATTATTTGGGCGATTTCGCTAGGTGCTTAATTACTAGCTTTCAGCTTTAGAGCCACCAGCATTAAAAAATCTTTTAGTACATTACAATTAAATAAAAATAATTCCAACTTTATGTCCTCATGATCATAATTCTTTTTTTAGATTAACATGGGTATTTGGACTAGCTTGCACGTACCACGACTAATCTCACGGGCCCTGAAGTTAACAACCATGTAAACTTCCAGTGGCCATCATATAAGCAACCAAGACCTCGAACCTGAGACTACAGAGGAAGCAAACCTCTTGATCTCAAATTCTTATTACTTGGCCACCATCTACATGATTCTCGGGATCATAATTCTTACCATTATTTCTTGAGGATTTCGATTGTAATGTGATGTCACTGTAGCTATATATATATATATAAAGAAAAAATGACACCAAATATTGGAAAGGGAGGTTTTAGATCTCTGCGTATAAAACCACAAAACTAATTTTTAAAAAAACAAAAAAACCAATGTCAAACAATAATATCATAAAAGAAAAAAAGCTAAAAAAGGAGATATTGACCCGCATTAACTTTTTAAACTTTTGATTTGATTCATTAGACTGAAAATAACATATACAGAAAAATCATTAAGCCTAATTCTTAACAAATCAAATGTTGAAAGATGAGACCAGGAAAAATAATCAATTACATAAAAAGATCTAAAATAAAAAATGATAATTAAAAGAATGACGATGAAAATTTAAATAAAAAATAAATTAGAGGGTAGTTAAAAATTTTTAATTAGAGGGTTAAACTGGAAAGAAAAATAACTTTAACAAAATAAAAAAAATGAGGATTAAATTGAAAAAAATAGTACACCATAAACTTGGATTAAATGATAAAATTAAAACTAACAAAACTTTTATAGAAAAACCAAGGGAAAAATAAGAATAAAAAAAATAAGGATTAAATTAAAAAATATAATATATAATAAATTATAATTGAAGGACTATATTGAAAAAAAAATATTTTACAAAAAAATTAATTAAAAATTAAAATAATAAGATATAAAATTGAAGTATCAACAATAAAAAAGATTAACTTATAATATTTTAAGGAGAAGAGAAAAAATAAAATAAAGACTAATTGATGATAAATCTACTTGCCGTCAGTGAAACAAGCCGCATCAAGAGAAAAAAAATGTACGGCGTCACTTTCAATTACATGACAGAAGAACAAGTTCTGCTATTGAGAGACACTGCAAACATCGTCTAATGTGCACAAATAACTTCCATACATACTAACAACTTTTTCTATTTTAATATTAATTGATCTTATTTAAAAGATTAAATTGCTCTTAATGAATCAGAAAATAACAAAAAATTCAGCTTGAAAAGATGAAAATAACCTTGGGTAGAAGGCAGGTATTTTTTCTTACTTTAAGAGCATTTTAGTAACTTAATTGTGAATTCAAAAGTAAAATTTTTTAACTGCTCCTACATGCAAGGCCTGATTTTATTTTTTTTAAAATCTCCAACGATATTTTTGTCTTCATATTATTCATAAAAAAATATATTAAAAGATCTTACTGCCCCGTCAACCAAGCCAAAGTTTTTGGAATTGAAAGGCGAGACCATAAATTAATTGTCGCCATCAATAGTTCAGGCATGTTTGATACGGCAAAATAAATTATTTTTTCTAAGAATTTTTTATTTTAAAATATATTAAAATAATATATATTTTAAAATTTATTTTTAAATCATCACAACAAAACAATCCAAAAATATTTATAAAAAAATTAATATAAAGGAAAACAAAACTAATTTTAAAAAAAAAACATACTTAAACCACACTTTAAAACACTCCCTGCATCTAAACGTTCAACTTTGGTAAATGGTTACTATTGAAGTTTGAAGATTCAAATGTGTGGTTGATTTTGAAACTTTAGGGTTGATTTTGAAACTCCGACGTTTAAAGTTTTAACATTCATTTTCCAAACGTATACTTGCAACACCGACACAATACAAATTAAAAAAAAAAAAGTTGTTTGTCCAAATTTTATTTTATTTTGCTTAAAATATTTTTTTTTTTATTTTTAAATAAAAAATACTTGAAATATAATATTTATTACACTCTCAAATTAGAGACGGAAACAGAAAATAAAATTAAAAAGAATTAAAATGTTAATTGTTTTATTATTTAGATTAAAAAGATAAATATTGTTAAGAAAATAGTTAAAAAAATTTATTTTACAGAAATTGAGGCCTTACACTAGTAAACTTCATCTAACTTGTATATAAAGAAGAATTATTATAATTTGGAGGTAGAATTATTCATTATGGCATATTAGAGTTTATTTTAAACTTTTATTTTTGTGAAAGTATTTAACAAATACATGTAAATTTATAGAATATTTAATTATTTTTTATATTAAAATGGATATCCGAATCAACTTACGTGTATCACAATTAATCTTACAAGCTCTAAAGTTAATAATCATATAAATCTTTAATAATCATTATATAAATAATCAATAACTCGAATTTAAACTCTCTGATCTTATTATATGGCTACCACCTAAGTATTGCTTGAATGGGTAAATGACATTATATAATGTACACATTACATTTGAGAGAAGATAAAATTGTTAAATTTAAAAGATTAAGAACTCAATCAACTATCAAGAAATACGTGAACGACAAGAGTGAGATTTACTCTTTAGAGTTCAGATTGACTGAGTCAAACGCACAAACTTGGAAATCTATGAAATCAAAGGCCACCCGTGAATGACCGAGCTGCAAGCACTTGGAACTATCGAAGTTTGATCTCCATTTTCCTGTCATAAAAGTCAAAAGTCGTCTCCTTTAACCTTATGCCCCACTCCTTCCTCTCGCTACATATAGCAATCCTAAGATGAAATCTTCAGAACAGCAAACGAAGACCAAACACAAGAAAATGAAACTCCAAGATCTTGTCCCTTTTCTGTGTATCTTCTTCACTATCACAACAGCACAGACAACAATCCAACCAGGCACCACTCTCTCTGCTTCAAACCCAAACCAAACCTGGTCTTCACCAAACAGCACTTTCTATGTAGGGTTTTCCCAATTGGATTCATCTTCGTCTTACACCTTAACCATCAACTACAATGGTGGTGTCCCAATTTGGACAGCAGGCAACTCTACTACCACGGTGGATTCGGAGGGGTCCTTTCAATTCCTGTCCTCCGGCAACCTCCGCCTCCTCAACGGCTCTGGCGCCACTGTCTGGGACTCCAACACTGCTGGACTCGGTGTCACCACTGCTTCACTTGATGAATTTGGTAATTTAGTGTTAAAGAATGGAACTTTACCTGTTTGGTCATCTTTTGATCACCCCTCTGATACCGTAGTACCCAATCAGACTCTTCGTGTTGATCAAGTTTTAAGATCTGGGTCTTATTCGTTTAGGTTTCTTAGTTCAGGAAATCTAACTTTGAAATGGAATGATAGTGTAGAGTATTGGAATCAAGGTAATGCTTCTATTAATGCTAATTTGACATCGCCTACTTTGGGGTTGCAACCAACTGGGATGTTGTCAATTTTTTCTGCTGCTTTTACAAGCGGGCCGCATGTTGTGGCTTATAGTAATGATTACGGTGATGTGGGTACCAGGTTGAGGTTTCTGAAGTTGGATGAAGATGGGAACTTTAAGATGTATAGTACTGATATAGGTAGTAAAACTGCAACTATGGTATGGTCAGCTTTGACTGACCAATGTGAGGTTTTTGGTTATTGTGGGAATATGGGAATTTGTAGTTATAATGAGTCGAGTTCGAGTCCAATTTGTGAGTGTCCATCTGAGAATTTTGAGCCTGTCGATGTGAATGACCGTAGACAAGGGTGTAAAAGAAAAGCTGAGATTGATAGTTGTCCGGGGAATGCTACTATGTTGGAGATAGATCATGCAAAATTCTTGATCTATGAGCCTGAGTTGTCTGCTCAGACCTACTACATGGGAATATCAGCTTGCAGGTCGAATTGTCTTTCTCAAGGTCCAGGTTGTATTGCTTCTACATCTTTGTCTGATGGAACTGGGCAGTGCTACTTAAAATCTCCGGGCTTTATCAGTGGTTATCGGAATCCAGCACTTCCCAGTACTTCGTATGTGAAAGTTTGTGGGCCAGCGCTACCAAACCCTCCACCTGGTGTGCTTACTGAGGAGAAAAGAAGAAGTGGGAGATTTCGCTTCTGGGTTGTTTGTGTTGCTGTTGTGATTACCCTTTTGGGTTTGATTGCCTTGGAGAGTGGTCTGTGGTGGTGGTGTTGTAGAAACAGTCCCAAGTTTGACAGTTTGTCAGCTCAGTATGCACTACTGGAGTATGCATCTGGTGCTCCAGTGCAGTTCTCGTATAAAGAGCTGCAGCGCTCGACGAAAGAGTTTAAAGAGAAGCTTGGAGCAGGAGGGTTTGGAGCTGTTTATAAAGGGGTTCTTGCTAACAGAGAAGCTGTTGCAGTGAAGCAACTTGAGGGAATTGAGCAGGGTGAGAAACAGTTCAGGATGGAGGTTGCAACTATTAGTAGCACTCACCATTTGAATTTGGTTAGATTGATTGGTTTTTGCTCAGAGGGTCGGCATAGGCTGCTGGTTTATGAGTTCATGAAAAATGGGTCTCTTGATAATTTCCTTTTCACTACAGAAGAGCAGTCAGGAAGACTGTTGAATTGGGAGCAGAGGTTTAACATTGCCCTTGGAACTGCAAAAGGAATCACTTATCTTCACGAGGAATGTCGAGACTGCATTGTCCACTGTGACATAAAGCCAGAAAACATTCTTTTGGATGAGAACTATAAGGCCAAGGTGTCTGATTTTGGTCTTGCAAAGCTCATAAATGCCAAGGATCACAGATATAGGACACTGACCAGTGTTAGAGGAACAAGAGGATACTTGGCACCAGAATGGCTTGCAAATCTTCCAATAACTTCCAAAACTGATATCTACAGTTATGGGATGGTTTTGTTGGAGATAGTGAGTGGCAGGAGGAATTTTGAAGTCTCAGCAGCAACAAACCGCAGAAAGTTCTCTGTTTGGGCTCATGAAGAGTTTGAGAAGGGCAATGTTAATGGAATTTTGGACCAAAGGCTTACAGACCAAGATGTGGATATGGAGCAAGTGACGAGGGCAATTCAAGTGAGCTTTTGGTGCATCCAGGAGCAGCCATCTCAGAGGCCAATGATGGGAAAAGTGGTGCAGATGCTGGAGGGAATTGCTGAGATTGAGAGACCGCCAGCACCGAAGGCAATAACAGAAAGTTCTACTACTAGTGGAACGAGCATAATGAGCAGCAATGTCAGTGCTCTCTCAACTTTTGCAGCATCAATTCCAGCTCCCTCATCTTCCTCATCATATCAGACCATGGGAGTTTCGCCTGTAGCTTCAGGTAGAAATATAGAGAGGGCATCTTCATCACTTTTACATTCAGACCCAAACTGAAGTTCATCATTAAACACACCATTCGCCTCCAATACCTAGGAACTCTTAAGGAGAATGAGATACTACACATTACATCGACGAAAATGAAATCTTGTAAAAATTATTTCAACTGTAATATGTATATTGATTCATCAAAAATAGCCTTTTGCCTTCATAGATTATATTGTACAAAAGCCAGTTCATTCAATAAGGATGTAGTTATAAATTTTCACAATTATTGTTCGCTGAAATTATGTGATCAGGTTCCACTTCATGGGAATGAATTTCTTTGTCCAGCCATTTTTGTCGAAGCTATGGTAATTGACTCCCTATCCAAGTTTCCTATGACAATTTAAATATTGCTATGTGCTAGATGACATCCCCTTTGATGATTGAAAATAGATATCAGACACGAGTGATTTAAATCCCAATACATGTTGTCGGTAAAATATATTCATGTCGGCTTAGTTAAAATTTTAATTTTAATTTTTTTTTGTGTATTTTTAGATGTTTTAATGTAAAAAATGAATTTTAAAAAATAGAATATATTATCTTAATGCTCTTAAATGTACTAATTTAAAGCATCTCTCTTTGTGAGGTTGACTCTTGCCAAATTGCAACAAAGCAACAGAATAGGGCCTGTGTTGTTTGGTGAACCATCCTTTTCCATCAGTTCAAGTTAAATGCCACACACTAAGCGCCAAATAATCTCAGTATTTACTCCATGTCTTCTTCTTCTTTTGATGAAATTCATCCATGAATATAAAGTAAGAAATCTTCCAGCTTTATATTTCATCCAGGTCTGTTCATTTTGTTTGAACATTATATATGACGTATGCCTGTGTTCTTTGTGTAGAATCATTGACGACCATTTCAAAGAAACCAAGATTGAGTTGAGAATGTGAACTCGAGCAACCTCCAGAAGTGTGAAAGGAACATGGCAACTACTAGTTGTTGAAGAACTCAACCCCTACCCAACCATAGTTGTTTGTGCCTATTTAAGGTCCAGTGAAGCGAGCATTGCATTTATGCTTTTTCCCATTTTCCTTTCCTTCCGGCCATTACTGGAAAACTACAGGCCTCACCCTCTGGCATAACTGGGCTGGGTTAGAATTTCAATTCTTATAGACTCACACTCGCAGATGCATGTCATGAACAATACTCTCAAGACAAGTTCATCCAACTTTCCCCAGTGAAAAGTAGTTGGATTATAAGTTATGACAAAGTACTAACAGGAAACCCTGTTGGTCCTGTCGTATTTACTAATTGCTAAGTACCACTACACGTATGCTATTTATTATCAAATCCTAGTACAGTTACTATATATAGCATGAGATATATACCAAGGAACTTGTTTCCATCAGAGACAATCTTTTAGGTGACCGTATACTACTGAATTTTACTGTAACTGTGATTGTCATCGTAGTTGGAGTAAAGGAGACTGAACATGGCAATGCATAATTTTAGCCACTGTAAGATCAACTAAACAGAAACAGCAGATTTATGCAGTTTTTTCTGACGGCAAATGGAAACAGATTTAGCTTGTTTTATCTTAAATCTACCTAGTGTGTGTTTTTGTTTTTTAAATGTTTTCCAGCTTGTTTTGATACATTCATATCAAAAATAATTTTTAAAAATATATATAATTTTAATATATTTTCAAATAAAAATACTTTAAAACATAATTATTAACACATTTGTAAACACACCCTACAGAGAGTGTGATCCCTAATCAATGTTCCATTAATTCCCGTTGCATTCATTCTTTTCCCTGACCTATCACATGCTAATAATGTGCAGTGTTGGCCATCGAAATGATTCCGATGAGGAGGAAAAGCATTATTGCCTCCTACACTAATTAAAACACTTCGAGCTTGATGTGGATCTATGTACTTGGTTCTAAGGCTGTCATGACTCATGCATGAGCTTGAGATCATCAGCTGTGAAGGGCTCATGGGCTACGCCATTGCTCATTGGACGTACATCTCTAGTTCAAAATCTCTGTTTTGTACAAATTAGCATGACTGTAATAATTAAGTTTTTTGTATCACATCACCACCACTGTAAGGGCATGCCATTGAGAATGAAAGGCATCAAATAATATTGTACTTCTGTACTTCATTTGGATCCATGCCATTGGCTTCAGCTCTTATTGAAGATATTAAACGCATAAAAGAGTAGCGGCCAAGTGCTCCGAAAAGGAGTGAATGGCTGTGCCACTGAACTAAACGCTTTGATCATTAGCTGGAAAAAAAGCTGTTTCGTTTTGCTCATTTCCATGATAGCGATGCATGCCTTGTCGCTTGCATGTGGTGAGAATTATTTGGGCGATTTCGCTAGGTGCTTAATTACTAGCTTTCAGCTTTAGAGCCACCAGCATTAAAAAATCTTTTAGTACATTACAATTAAATAAAAATAATTCCAACTTTATGTCCTCATGATCATAATTCTTTTTTTAGATTAACATGGGTATTTGGACTATAGCGATGCATGCCTTGTCGCTTGCATGTGGTGAGAATTATTTGGGCGATTTCGCTAGGTGCTTAATTACTAGCTTTCAGCTTTAGAGCCACCAGCATTAAAAAATCTTTTAGTACATTACAATTAAATAAAAATAATTCCAACTTTATGTCCTCAGGATCATAATTCTTACCATTATTTCTTGAGGATTTCCGACTAATCTCACGGGCCCTGAAGTTAACAACCATGTAAACTTCCAGTGGCCATCATATAAGCAACCAAGACCTCGAACCTGAGACTACAGAGGAAGCAAACCTCTTGATCTCAAATTCTTATTACTTGGCCACCATCTACATGATTCTCGGGATCATAATTCTTACCATTATTTCTTGAGGATTTCGATTGTAATGTGATGTCACTGTAGCTATATATATATATATAAAGAAAAAATGACACCAAATATTGGAAAGGGAGGTTTTAGATCTCTGCGTAAATAGGATGTATTACGTGGTTCCTAAGAAAAAAGATACAGGTATACAATTCTATTAATAAACATTTTGAAAATGAGTTTGGCTGTCAAACAAATATTGTACAATATTTATTACTATCACTACATAATTGTGACTTGTTAAACTACTACTCGAGCTAATTTTTTTAAGGTAAAAAAAATATTTAGAAATTATTAAAATTATTTTGAAGTAAGTTTAAAGTAATGAGAAAAATTTTAACCATTAACTTGAAATTTATATGTACATTTAATAAAATATATTGATGTTTATATATATATTTATATATATATATATATATATATATATATATATATATAAACTCGAAGGACGAACAAGTTATTGAATAAATAAATAAAATATTATTTAGTTTTATAGATATTAGTAGCATTAATTAACTTTCAAAGATTTTTAAGTAAGAATTGATTATACTAAAAAAAATCACTATAAAACATTTCATTTAAAGTAAATTATATTGTTATTTCATTTTAATAGTAAGAATATGTATTATATTATAAATACATGCTAATATTTTGCCTAAACTAAATTCATATGCTAATAGTGATTTTGGATTTTAGCTTCAAAACAAATCTTAATTAATTCCCAGTTTTTTTTTAATTATAGAGACAACATTGGAAATAATAATTGCTAAAACCCAGGTTAATTTTGAGTTATTTACTTTATTTTTCAAATTTATTTAACTCATCAAAAATTAATTATTACCCTATGCATGTCCATTATAAATAAATACAAATATTTCATCCAATTCAATTGATATAAACAATCATAATTGAACATGATAAATAAAAAAAAATCATGAATACACTAAAAATTTATTCAAAACCACATACACATCAATATATATTTACCATTCGCAATTCAACAAAGCAATTCACAAAAATCATTCAAAAACAAATAATTCACATATGGAGGCTAAAATTGATCTTTATGAAAGGGGTTGGAACTTGATTAGAGAGGCTAATATTTTTTAAAATATAAAAATAAATAGATTCTCAATCCGATGTGCCATTGGAGCAGGAGGTGCGTGAACAGACCGCAGCGTAGAAGACTTCTTTCTCTTTCTATTGGTGGTGGCAGTGACAGTCACCTCCACCTGAGTTAGACTACAGGTCTCATGAAATTCCGGCGAAAAGTTAAAGTTCCATTTCAATACTCTGTAATTGGTTTTTCATACTTCTGTTTCAAGGGAGGTTGATTTTCTGTAATACATGTATCATAGTTACAATCCATAATGCCCAAAACCTACGTAGTTTTGATCTTTTTATAGTGAAATGATTTTGGTTTAGACAATAATTGAAGAAAAAAATCATCGGGGCCGGCTAACCAGTTAGATCTCTTTCGAGCTTGACATAATTAATCTAGATTTGATCGAATTAATTTTTAATTCAGTTCAAAATCAAAATTCAACCCAGATCAATTCCGAGCTAGTAGAATATCGAATCTCACCACTAAATTTAACAATTATTACATATGTAATGGATGCTTCTATACTACGAGAATATCAAATTGGCAACCAGCTACGTCAGGAGCGAGAGACAAACGATCTGCTAAGAAGCACCATGGCCTCGCATAATAGTAAGATTTTCCTGTAAAATGACGTCGGATCCCATCACCCCCTAGGGTTGTGACAAAATGGAATAGTTTGCTCAGCAACCTATGCTAAACCCACCACAAACCATGTGTACGGACTGTACAAGGAAACAAGAACATAAGGTATCTTTTCCAACGAGAGTGTACCCTTCTTGGCTGGAAAGAACCATTCACTGTGTTTCTGGAATATTACAAACCATCGTGGCTGAGGTTTGATCATATTTTAAGAAGCAATTCGATATTTCTTTTCGTGTGTGTTATTTTTAAAATCTATAATTTATAAATTTTTAAAAATCATAGCGACGGAGTTTTCGGAATGGGGACTAGAATATTATCCTGAAAATAAGAATATTTATGCAAAGGATATGAATGTATAGGCAATGGAAAACACATGCAGACATAGCTAGGTCCTCTCTCTATAAGCATCTAATTACTTCAATATTGAGGGCATTGCAAATTATTCTAGCCTTTATGGGATTATTATGTGTATAATAATACAGCACTTAATTTATTTATCAGATTATGATTTATTTTTTTGGAAACTTGGGATAAAGTTTGTCTCTTTGGTTCTTTTCATGCAATAATATTTCGTAATCTGCTTTATCTTTCATAATAAGATGCCCATTTGGCATTGTTTAGCACAAGTTCCATTCCTCACAGAACTAGCCTTTACTTTCTAAAAAGATTTAAAGGGGCAAAAAAAAGAAGAAATTATAGATATAGCTGCTAGCTAGCTAGCCTCTTTCCTAGCTATCTTAGGGTATATTATGATTACAAGCTTTTTGGAATGATGTTGGATATAGCTATTAGAATAATAATAAAAATAATGGTAATAATAAAATATGTTTTTTGGGTAAAAGTAAAAGATTTGGAACTCGAAATCTTTCGAGAAATAAAAAGGGATTAATAAATTCAGTTTTAATAAAGAAAAGACAAACTGGTTCTATCTATGTATATATTTTTTCTAATACATTAATAGCTTGTTTTGTAGTATAATTATTGTTATTTTTCAAGTAAATTTTTATATCATAATACATATATCATAATACATGTTAATAATTTTTTTTAAAAATTATTTTTAATATCAACATATTAAAATAATTTAAAAATATTAAAAATATATTAATTTAAGATAAATAAAAAAATAAAAAAAATTTAAATTTTTTTAAATATTTTTAAAACACAAAAACAAACAAACTGACCTTCAAAAAATAAATCTTTGAATTTGTTATTCAATAACCTATTTTTAATCTCACATATTTAACATTCTTTTACCTATTTCTTCATGTATATTTCATAAATTTTAAGTCACTTTCTTGGAACCGCTTCATTAATTGAGATGAAGCACAAGCTTCGTGTACTTATTCACAACTCAAACATGAAATTATAGACTAAGTTTTCCATGTCTTGTCTATCAGAAAAATATTTATTTCATGCAGCTTAAGAAGATTTTCTTGCTTCGATCTCTCTCTATTCATTTATTTTTTGTATGTGGAAGTTAAGAAGAGCTTCGCTTCATTATTTTCCCCATCATTGTGGTATTTGATATTTTTCATTGGCAAAGATTTGGTATACCAATAATATAATTCTGGAATTCTAAAAATACAACAAAAAGTTGATGATGAAATCTCAAAAAGTTAAAAGGGATATACATATTCCGAAGTAGAATAATGATTTTTTTTTAATTCTCCCAAAACCCAAATATATATTGAAAAATAAAAAATAATACATTAAAACTAATTAGTGTTTTACCGTGTCATATTAGACAATTCATCGTGGATTATCACAATGAATTGTCTTGTTTGTCTTTCTCTACATAAAACAATTGACTAACTTATCGAATAAAATTATCTTTTTTAAGTGATGCAATGATCACTTGTAAATGGATTGGGGATGACTTAGTCAATTTACTTCTCTCTCTTTTTTTTGTCATAGACTTAATTTTATCATTTTATATTAAATTATTGTATATTAATCTTTGTGATTTGTTCTATTTTTTTTATGGAATTATCCCTACCTTATATCTCGGGTCGTGGGTTAGTTAAATTAACCTAACTAGGTTAAATAAGATTTTTAAAAAAATTAATTTTTTTAATTTTATTATTTGGCATTAAATTATTGATCTTGAGCTTAATAATTTTTTCCATTTTTCTTTATGTTGGGTTATTTTAAGTGAGGGTTAGTCAAGTTAACATGTGTTGGTTTTTTTGTTTTTTTATTGATTTAACTTTGATCTTTTGTACTAGATCTTTTTATTAATTTAGTTTTTTAATAGTAGTTTCATATCATGCTTGGTAGTTTAATAGAGTTGCTTAAGTTAAATTGAATTTTTGTATTTGATATATTTTTATGAGAATAATTTTTTTTTTTTATCATTTGAGGTTAGGTTATTAGACCTTAAATTTTATGATTTTATTTCTTGTTTTACAGAGTTATTTTGATCTCATATCATGGATGACGTATTGATCAATTCAACATGGATTTACTTTATTATCATTCATATATTTTTATTTATTTTAAAAAAAATATATTACAATATAATATAATTAAAATAAAAGATCATATACAGTGAGATTGATGATTTTTATTTTATATTTTTTCCCTTTTCAAAAAAAATAATTCATTCCAAGATATACCGTACTCCTTCCATTTTCGATGGAATATATAAATATATATTCCGTACTCCTAAAATGAAGATGGTTATTACGTGGGTATAGTAACACATTATGCTTATCCTTGTCTTTCTTTAGAAGGTTCAAACTTTTCTTTTGATAAATCCAGATCAGAGAATCCATCGATGTCATTCATTTGTTTTTCTTGAATATGGGTCTCCATCTTAGCTTTCATTAATATCGTGTGGCTACTAAATGATATAAAATCTTTATTTTAACTTAAAAGGATTGATTTATTGCTTAAAAATATATATTTTTTATTTCTTAGATTTAAATTCTAAAATCCACATTTGAATATATGAAAGGTGTGTTCTAAAAATTAAAATAAAAAAACTTAATCTCACTTACGCATACAAGATATAATTAATTTCTCGTCGAATAAAAATTCTTTTTTTTTTTTTGCCAAGCTATAACAGGAGCATATATCTATAAATGTCTTTCAACATAACATGCCAATAAATGATGTGAATCCAAACTAGTTAGACGAGCTCAAGAGAACTTGAAAAACAATCTTGCAATTGTTTTTTATTTTATAAAACAAAAGACAAAACTACAGACAAAAAAACAGTTCAAGAATCCTCCTACAGAAATAATTTGGTGCAAATTAGAGTCATTCACCATGATAATAAGCTTTTTTAATTAAATATGATTTTAATTTGTTTACACATCAATAAAGCTGAAAATCCCGTGTGACTATATTTACTATATTTATTTTTTAAAGTATTTTTTCTTTTTTTTAAATTACATATTTTTTATTTTTAACATTAACACATTAAAATATTTAAAAATAAAAAATATGTAATTTAAAAAAAAGAAAAAATACTTTTAAAATACAAAAACAAAAAATTTCTAATTCGTTATCAGTTTGGCACCTGTCACTCCACCCAAAATTTGTTGTAGCCAGATTCCTGATTAAAAGTAAATATTGAAAGCTTTAAATCATTGAGTGGCATGTCTTTAAGGAATCTAATTTTTGCTCATATATCAAACCTTTTCATAAAAGTTATTGCTTAATTGCATGTTGTACCCCATTCTATATTCTGTCACCTTTATGCATATATATATATATATAAACAAATATATGCATATCGGATTATGCATAAGCATATATATATATATATATAGACACACGCACGCACGCATATCGGATTGCCACAACATCCTCCATGTCTATGATCTTTCCTTTTCGATTGGGAGGTTCCTTCCCCATGGTATAAAGGGAGAATGCGTGGTTCATCATCATCAACACCTAGAGAGAAGGACAGAGACGGATCATACTAAGAAATTCCCTGCTCTCATTTAATTTCTTCTTAATCTTACTATAATTTCTAAAAAAGAAAATTGAAATGCATCAAATTGGTTATGATTGGTCCATTCAGAAGACTTATGAAAAAAGGGATCTATTTTCATTTCATGAAAACAAACTTAAAAATACCTTGATTATTAAAATAAATAAAAAAATCTTTGTTAATTTTTATTATTAAGACAAAAATAAATTCTATGTTATTGCATCCCCCAAACTCATGTTGTATTATTTCTTAGTCGATTGACAATATGTCCCCTTGCACTCATCTTTTATGTCTCTTCAGTAGACTAACCACGATTCACTCAAATAAACCTTAATTCCTTCTCGATAAATTAGCTATATGTCCCCTACTTATGAAAAAAGGGATCTATTTTCATTTCATGAAAACAAACTTAAAAATACCTTGATTATTAAAATAAATAAAAAAATCTTTGTTAATTTTTATTATTAAGACAAAAATAAATTCTATGTTATTGCATCCCCCAAACTCATGTTGTATTATTTCTTAGTCGATTGACAATATGTCCCCTTGCACTCATCTTTTATGCCTCTTCAGTGGACTAGCCACGATTCACTAAGATAAACCTTAATTCCTTCTCAATGAATTAGCTATATGTCCCCCGGACAAACCTTATGCCTCATTCTAGGAGACTGGCCACGCATTCTCTTAAATTCACCTTAGTGAACTAGTCATGCATCTTTTTTTAGTGGACTAGCCAAGCATCCTTTTACATAGAATTTATACCCCTATATAGAGCTTATATCTTAAGATAAACTTATACCTTTGAATTTAGCTACTACACTTGGATGCACCATTCTCAGGTAGAATCCGAACTACACTTACATACCTAATGGATGATCAATGTAATGTTATTTTTTCATTCAATGATGAACTACTAACCATTATGAGTTATTATACCAAATGATGACCTCTGAGATATATGCCATAGCATTAATTTTGTTTCCTCTCTACCCTTATCTCCATGCAAGTTGATGTGGCTCATAACTATATAAACATCTATGACCTATAAGATAATAAAAGGGTTTCAATTTCTCAGCTCATATTATTTCCTTTTTCAACCTCTTATCATCTCTTCTCAACCAATAAAAGGGTTCCAATTTGAAAACACACACATAAAAGTATCAAAATAACATGCAAAAGAAAATGAATGTGTACACATCATTTCTCTTATTTAGGAGTCAAAATCCAAAATAGAAGCCAATAACAAATAGCCTAATCTTGATTTGAGTTCTCAAATAAAAAGCGATGAATATATTAATAAACACAAGTCCTATACCATATCACCTTAAAAATGTCCTTAGGTCAAAAGATTCATTCATATATTACAAATACTTCAATAGAAATCAATTAATGCAAACAAATATAATCTAAAAAGGTAATTCATACTTTGCAAATTGCTCAAAACAAAATAAATAACAACAATATTCAACTACACATTCATGAATTAAAACATAACAAATATGCCATAAATAATTTTAAAAACAAGCAAATCATATATTGGAATTCAAAATTGACCTTCATGATTTGCAGGAGTCAACTAGAATTTGATCGAAGGGGCTAGAATGAAGAGAAAAGGTGGCTATAAAAACAATACTGTAACGTGGACTACACATGCTAGATAAAAGGTTTTTTTTTTTTAAGCTTATTTCCATATGCCTCCATGGAATGGAGGCGTGAGGAACACTCCACCTTATGACCAACTTGTTCCTCTCCCATCTAGTGGTGGCAATGCAAGTCACCTCCGCTTGAAGATGGGAGATAGGTGGTTGACAATTTTTAGTTTTTTGTTTTCTTTCCCTCGTCTCTTTTTATTGTTATTTTAGGGTTTTTATTTGCAAGAGTAACTTTTTTCAATCTTAGTTTATATTCTTTTTTTTCTGAATATCTCATATTTATACTATTTATGATCTCCTATCAAACAAGAAAAACTAAATTAAAAAAAAAATAATGATGGGGAATTATATTGTTTCTTTCTTGACCATGAATTTCTAATTAATTAAAATTTCTCTTCTTAATGTGTAGGTTCTTTTTCAATAATTTTGTAATTTTGTTTGATCCTCTTATTTATTTTTCCTTTTATCTTTCTCATATGCTTTTTCTATTATTATTTAGTCTTTACTCTTCTTAGTCCCCTAATCTTTTTTCTTTTTATTTCACTCTTTAATTTTTTTATTATCATAAAAAATTAAATTGGACAGAAAATATCATTTTTAAAAACAAATAAAAAATTAAAGGTCAAAAATAGATTACAAAAACAAGTCTTAATAGAACTCAAGTCCAACAATCTCATCATCTCAACACCTTCACCAGCCATCTTGAAAGGTTTTCGGTGAATCTCATCTCATCATAATGGAATTCACAGGTAATGTCACAATGGTGGGGTTAACGTGTAATTGAAAGTAAAACAGTAACTCTAATGTCCAGCCTTTTTATCTCGCTTACTTTCTTCTTTTTCACGAAAAAAAAAAAAAAAAGTTAGCCTAGAGATAGGTTGCCATACACACATCAAGGAATATAGGATATGTTCGTAATTGTGACCATCAAGCATCGATATATGAGTTTTTGGTGATGTTAAAAAAGTTGTTATTTTAAAAATAAATAAATTTATAAATATATTGAAATAATATTTTTTATTATTAAAAATATTATTTTTAATATTAGTACATCAAAATAATTTATAAATATAAAAAATAATTTTAAATAAAAAACATCAAATTTTATCTAATTCAATGTAAAATATAATATCAAACACGTCATTTAACAAAGAATTAGATTTGGGGGGGAGGGGGGGGGCATTATCAATCAATTAATATTAATATATAATAGTAAAATATATATACAATTTTTTCTATGGTTAAGGAATATAGATTGCTTGCATGTTAATATGTTTAAAATTAAGTTAAAAATACTATATATTAGATTGCTTGCATGTTAATATGTTTAAAATTTAGTTAAAAATACTAAAATTAACACATAAAGTGGATCTCTTTTACATATGCAGAAAAAGAGTAGAAAAATATAAGCATTGATACCAAGTTTAAAAAAGAGAAAATATAAGAAAAACATTTAACTAAAAACTTTGAATTATAATTTCTTAGCATAGGCTTATTTTAGATTTTTATTTAAATCAATTGAAAGCGTATAATATAATCCTAGATTTAAGATTCATACTGAATATTTTACGATAAGATGTAAAAGTTAAAAAACAATTAAAAAAATAATGTATTAAACTATATCAACTCGCTGTTCAAGAATTTAAGATATAATAGGACTTGCATTATGTATTATGTATTAGGTATTATTTTAAGCTTTATTACTTTTCAATTAAATTATTTCTCCAAATAAAATTACGAAATCACGTGATATAATAGTTTTTTAAAATAAAGCTCACACTAATCAAGAATTTAAATTCGAAATGCATCAAGAAATAAGTATGCTGTATTTTTTTTAATTATTACCTTTTATTTTAATTTTAGGATAGAAATTTTAATCTTAATTTCAATCAATAAAAAAAATTGATGCAAAGTTGAAAAAAAACGCTATAAAAATTATATATATTTGGGATAAGTCTTTTTAATCGACATGAGATCTATTGTTATCCCTATTAGAAATTAATATAAACAAACATAATTATAATAACTACGACAATACACAAACGAGATTATAGTAATTTAATCATAAACAATTAATTATAGAAGCAAACGAGACAGAGAAAAAGAGATGGGTAGAATTTATTTTCTCATTAAATATATTTTCCTTAGGATAAACTATATTTCTATCAAAATAGACTCATCAATGTTTCACTTCTATCCCTATAATTTATAATTTTTCAATGTTTCCTATATTTTTTTCAAATTGTAATTTCACATTTATTACTAAATAACTAGCAAAAAACCCACTTTTGTTAAAATATTTATTATTTTTTATTTTTTATAATATTCCCTTTCAATCCTCATCAATATTATAATATATCATAAAAGCACATAAAAACCTAAAAAAAAACTCAAAAAATAATTAAAATGTAGTCTATTTAACAGGGCTAGGCATAATTTGTAACTTTTAAAAAGCGAGAAGGGGAAATTGGAAATTTTAAACTACGAGATTAGAAGCGGGGTGTTGATTTGTTTATTGGACAAAAATAAAGTTTACCCTTTTTTTTCTTATTTTGGTACCATTTGTGGAAAAAGGAAATTGCTAAATCTTAAATTATGTCTCTTAGTTTTCTACTAATTTAATTGCTTGTGCTATTTAGAATTATTTTCATAAAAAAGTAGGAAACAATGACTTTGATATATATATATATATATATATATATAAAAAAAAAAAAAAAACCTTTTGAAGAAATTGTCAAGTCACAATTGCACCTGGCAAACTTTTTTTTTTCCTATCAATCTTTTCAAAGTTTCTTGATGTAAACATGGAAGATGAGAACCCACAATCCAATTATGAAAGACACCAAAATTATTAAAATGAAAAATATAACCCAATGATTTTAAGAAATCACAAACTAGAAGTAGAAGAGAAAACACCTTGGAAATAGTTGATTTTAGATAAGTTTAAGATAGTCTAATAAAAACTAATAGATATAAGCAATTCTCACTTAAAAACAAAAGATATGGCAAAATTAATAATAATCGAATCTTTTATTAATTAAAATCTAAATATAAATTAAATAACTTTATTTATACTATGTAAAATATCTTAAAAAAATGAAAAAATAATAAAAATAATTTTAAATAAAATAAAATAAATCCTAAATCAACTAGGAAACTAATATAATTCTTTTATGATATTGATTTTATAGTCTTTATCAGAAAACCTTTCTAGTATTTGATCATTATGAAATGTCAATTCTATAAAAAAACAAGGCTTTTAGAATCATCTAGAAAAATTTTAGTTTGATTCTAGATTCAAATCAAAAGTTATGATTATTAACATAAATATGCACATTAAAAAAATAAATTCAATCTGCATGTATGTAGGAAAACAAATAGAACCTAGAAGTCTTATAGAAAATAAGACTTAAATATCTTAAATTAACTCATTAAATATTTATTTAACCTTTTTAGCTTTTAATTTTGTAATATACATAATTGGCACATCTAATTGATGTTATGATGTTGATTGATAATTTTTATAATTTCTCTAACTAAAACTTACTTCTTTGTTTATTATTCCTATACACACACTTTAATCTTATTTAAAAAGGATGGTATTATCATATGATTTTTAAAATATCGTTGTAATTTTTTTATTTGAAAAGGAATTTTATTTTAAAAAATTAAAAATTATTTTTTAAAAAAAAACTAACAAAACCAAGTTCATGAGTGTTGGCTTGCCTGGACAAGAAAGCCAACATGTTCGGTCTTAAAAAGATAAAAACCTACTCGTGTTTGGTCTTAAAAAGAAAAAAAAAACCCAAGCGCACTTTCGCACCTGCTTGGAGTCCAGGCCTACACATTTCTTCTTCTTTTTTAACTCAAGCATGCAACACATTGTCAACTTGTTTTTTTTTTCAAAAATAAATATATGACGTATTATCCACTACAATATAACCACCTCTAATTTATTGAAAAATTAGTATTTGATAATTTAAACCTTAAATTTTAACCAATTTCTCATTTAAATCCACCTCAAAAAATCACTTTAAAAACCTCAATAACCTTATTCTTAATTACAAAACACTTTTTAAATGCCTTCAAACTCAAAATCATTTGGAATATAAACAAACTTTGTGGCTTTTAATATGTTTTTCACTTCATTATTAAAGATTCAAACAACATCATTGAATTCATATCTTCAAGTTAAATCCATTGACGATACCACACATTTATTTTAATTTAGACATACAACGCGTTGTTGACTTGAACTTTTTTTTTTAAAAAAATAAGTAAATAAAATGTCATATACTACAACAAATTTTAATCACCTCTAACAAATAAAAAAATCAATGTTTAATAATTTAAATTTAAATTTTAATCTTTTTTTTTAAAGCTTCTTAACTTCTAAACAAAAATCTCTACTCAAACCCCAAACTCAAAATCAAACTTAATTTAAACAAAGTTTGGGGTTTCAATATGTTTTTCTCATCATAATGAAAAGTTCAAATCACTTCCATTGAATTCTTCTTTTTTTTAAAAAAAAAATCTTATTAACACTTAAATTGATTATTTTATTATAAAAAAATGATTGATCAAAAAATTTCTCTCTCCTCTCCTTTATTTTAAAACTTTCTCTTTCATCAATGTATAAGGATTAAAATATGATGAAAAATAAAGTTTTAAAATTAAAATATAAAAATTGAGAATTACAAGCAATACAATGAAATATAAGAACCTCAAGGACAAAAATAACCTTTTTTTTTTATATCTCATTAACAATTTTTAAAAAGTATTGTGAATGCAGTGTAATAATTCACAACATAATAAGATAATGTAGTGGATGCATCGTAACAATTCACAATAAAACAGTGAGATAAGCTATGATGAGTGTAATAGTAAAAGAGCTATCTCTTTTAGATTTTTTTTAAAATTAAATATTATTTTTAATATTTAGATGGTACTAAATGCACTATAAATAGTTTTTCTCACTGCATTCTTTTTAAAATGAAAAATCATTATTATTGTAACATCTTTATGTCTTCGTCAATGAAAAAGGCGTATTAAATTGGGTATATTAATCATTTTAAGAAAGACAAATAACAGGATTAACAAAATTGTTAATGAATTTAACAGTATATATATATATATACACACTATATGATTTTCTACTCACAATACCAAGTTT
The DNA here is from genome assembly GCF_000495115.2 of Populus euphratica. Lineage (NCBI taxonomy): Eukaryota > Viridiplantae > Streptophyta > Magnoliopsida > Malpighiales > Salicaceae > Populus > Populus euphratica. The sequence goes on along the minus strand of NW_011499921.1, from coordinate 519,071 downwards.
ACTAAACTATGAAATTTTCAAACATTTAATACCTTTCGATTTTGTTGGATTTAGTTAAAAAATATTATAAAAATCTATGTTTGATTAATAAAAATTTTCTTTACTGTTTCCGTAAAAAAGGAAAAGATAATAACTTTTCTCCCTACTCCCATCAAGACAAAAGGCAATGTTTATTTTCCTTAATATAAATCACAGAAAAAAAAATCATTATATATATACTCATGTTCCACTGTAAATTTGTATTGTTAAATTATTTTCCCTCCACATTAACAACTAATGAAGTGAATGAAGTGAAAGTAAAGGATAAAATGATGTTTTCACTATTAAGAAATCATCATCTCAACCTAATAATTTATTTAAATTATAAAGGATAAAATGATGTTTTCACTATTAAAAAATTATCATCTCAACCTAATAATTTATTTAAACTAAAAATTTTAAAATATAATTTATATTATTCTTTAATATATTTTTTTCAAATAAAAAACCTTTGAACTTGAAACTTATACAAATTCATTAATTTTTATTAAATAAATAAAAATAATAAAATTCGAACTCGTAACCGCTTCATCATTAAAGTTCTAATATCATATTAAAAAGTTATCTCAACCCACTAGTTTAAGCTATTAGATGAGATCTCAAGATATGATTTATATTATTTTTTAACATTCACAAGAGAGATTTCAAGATATGATTTATATTATTCTAAGGTTTATTTGATATTATTAAATTATTTTTTTAATTTTTTAAGTATGATAAAATGATTTAATTACCATTAAAAACAATTTAAAAAAATTAGCTTCCTAGAGCTTTTTAATTTTTTTCACTTTTTTCAAAATAATAAAATGATTAAAATGCTCCTCCAAGCAAAATTTACTAAAATGACTTTTAAGGTTTATTTAATATTTTTATAAAATATAAATATTATAAAAAAATAGTTGACTAATGTATTAAACGCAACAACACGTTAATGGAATACACTTTAATTAAGTCGCATCGTTATTTAAACCCACGATTTTTCTAAAAACTTAATACACTTGGAAAGTTTCACTTATATAATAATGAGAACAGGTCAATTACATCAATTAACGCCTGTAGGGCACATCTTAACAAATATTAGAAAAATCAGATAAATATTATATTGAACAAAATATTGATAGAATTTACTCTCTTTTTTTATTCAAGATATTCTTGTAAGAGGGCACCCTCACCTTAGCACAATGAATTCAAAAAAAAAAAAAGAATTAATAAACATTTATTAATACTAGTCTCAATGTTTGAATTTAGAAAATCAAGAAACTATTAACGATGAATAATATCTTAGAATTAGATTTTTATTGTCTGTTTATTTTTATATTTTAAAAGTATTTTTGTATAAATATTTTTTTAAAATTAATATTTTTAAATAATTTTGATGTATTAATATCAAAAGTATATTTTTTTATACATTTCAATATAAATTGTTTTTAAAAAAACTATTATTACACTTTTAAGTATTATTAAATTACTATTAGTAATTTCATTATGAATATAAGAAATTAACACAAAAAAAGATTAAAAAGTTTAATTAGGCCAAGAAAGGTGCCCAAAACGGACCGTGTCCACTTTCCCTCTCTCCATTTAATCCCAAAGACTTTCCTTTTATGCAGCAATAAAATCTTTAAAAACACACCGTCTCTGCCTCTCTCTCCCCCCTATCTCTGTCTCTCTATGATACTGACCTTTCCTTTCATTTTCTTCTCCTTTTCTCTCTGCTGATTCTAGCCGCCATTAGTAGCTACTGCTCTTTTCTTGTCCTTCTATGTAATAAATACTACCCTATGTGCTTGGAAACCAAAGACTCCAAGAAAATATTGTTGCAATATTATAAAGCAAACCAAAGCATACTTTTGTACTTGCCCTAGTCTTTGACTCTTGAACACACCCACACAGAAAACACAGATACTTATGCCTGTCAACCATCTTTATGTTGCTACTCTCCTATTTAATGCCTCTGTTCCTCTTCTACTACATGCTTTCATACATTATATTTTCTTCCTCCATTAGGAGACAGAGTTAAGTGGGGTTTGTCTACAATCTTTGATTTCTCCTTCATTTCTTGTTCTAATCAATCACAAAAAACAGAAGCTCGGATCATCACTCCCTTTCAACCTTTGAAGAAAGTTCTGTGCGTATTTCATATCATTTGAGCTTACTTTCTTGATATAGTCTTGATCAAAATAAGCAACTTCGTTTTATTTATTTGTTTCTAGTTTACATGCTAGTTTAGAAACAACAACAAAGATGGAAGAGAAAGAACTGGATTTCTATTCTCACAAACTTCCCTCTGCTTCTCAGGTAACGCCGGAAAACTCTTTTCACTTTAGAACATGTTCTTGTCTGATATTGATGTTGATATAAATGTTTTCTTGGGTTTAACAGGTTGTTGAGGAGCTAAAAGAGTTATGGGGCATGGCTTTGCCAATAACAGCTGCACACTTAATGGCCTTCTTTAGAGCAGTGGTCTCAGTTATGTTCTTGGGCAGGCTAGGCAGTCTAGAACTAGCTGGTGGTGCACTTTCCATTGGGTTTACAAACATCACTGGTTACTCTGTCCTTGTGGGCTTAGCTTCTGGGCTAGAGCCAGTCTGTAGCCAAGCTTATGGCAGCAAGAATTGGGACCTCCTTTCACTCTCTCTTCAACGCATGATCTTGATACTAGGCATTGCAATCATACCCATAAGTCTCTTGTGGCTTAATCTTGAATCAATCATGAATTTTATGGGCCAAGATCCAAATATTACTGCAATGGCTGCAACTTACTGTATTTACTCTCTCCCAGACCTTTTAACCAACACTTTATTACAGCCCTTGAGGGTTTTCTTAAGGTCACAGGGGGTGACAAAACCCATGATGTATTGCTCCTTATTGGCCGTTATTTTCCACGTGCCGTTGAACTATGTTCTTGTTGTGGTGATGGGGTGGGGGGTCCCTGGGGTGGCTTTGGCATCAGCCGTGACTAACATGAACATGGTGGCGTTGATGGTGGCGTATGTGTGGTGGGTTAGTGGACAGTGGGAGATGAAATGGAGGGTCGAGATTGGAGGTGTGTGTGGTGGGGTGGGACCACTCTTGAAGTTGGCAGTCCCTAGTTGTTTAGGGATTTGCTTGGAGTGGTGGTGGTATGAGATAGTGACTCTCTTAGCAGGGTACTTGCCTAATCCCACACTGGCGGTGGCCGCCACTGGGATACTAATCCAGACCACTAGCATGATGTACACTGTCCCCATGGCACTTGCTGGCTGTGTCTCTGCTCGGGTAATTCCAAAAACTAACTTCCCACTTTTCATAACAAATAATCTAGGATTGTTACTTATGTACATATATTTATGTGCATACATGTTGATGGGTCACTATAACATAGATTCTTTCTATTCAGCCCGTAATTGTGTTTATTTTTAGCTGCGATGTTACTCCTCAGGAAGTCAAATATGGCCCATTTATTTCTTAACCAAGTGGTTCGGCGGTTGAAAGAATGATTGTTGCATGCTGAGAGATTTCTGACCTAGGAAGGGGGGAGCCCTTAGAACGGGAACTGCCTTGGCTTGGTGTGTTGAGCATTTAACCCATTATCCAACATAGGTTACTGCTACTTCATACACAACTTAGGTTACTTTGATCTAAAGAATGTTTACGTAAATAGTGTGATGTTGAGATTCTTACTTTGATATGGTGAGGATTTTCTTTTGTGCATGAGGAACAGCTTGTGAAAAGATTGGTATCAAACATGTTGATGAAACAGTATAAAAGCTTCTTAGCATGCTCTATTTATTTGTTAGGTGATTGCATCATTTTGGAGGACCCATCTTGGATCATACGCCTAGTGTGATTGCACAAAATTAGTACATGACAAGCTTTGCTTTTGCTTACTTTCTATCAAATCTCAAATTCCATTGGCGTGTGACGACATGGTATAACCAGCAAAAGTGAACCAAGTGGCCTCTTTCCCTGGATTATCATTTCCCCCCTCTTCCTTTTTCTTGGGTTAAAGCTCACAAATATCTACACGTATCTGTTGGGATATACTGCAGGTAGGGAATGAACTTGGAGCCGGAAAGCCGTACAAAGCAAAGTTGGCCGCCATGGTTGCACTGGGTTGTGCCTTCGTGATTGGTATTCTCAATGTGACATGGACAGTATTCCTTAGACAGCGATGGGCTGGCTTGTTCATTAAAGATGTGCGTGTTAAAGGTCTTGTAGCAGCTGTTTTGCCAATAATAGGCCTCTGTGAGCTTGGCAACTGCCCCCAAACAACTGGCTGTGGCATCCTACGTGCCACGGCACGGCCCGCTGTCGGGGCTGGTATAAATTTGGGTTCATTTTACTTTGTGGGCACCCCAGTGGCAGTGGGGCTGGCCTTCGGGCTAGATGTCGGGTTTTCTGGACTGTGGCTAGGGCTCTTGTCAGCCCAAGCGGCTTGTGCTTTGTCTATCCTTTATGTTGTGTTGATCCGTACAGATTGGGAACATGAGGCTCTGAAGGCCAAGGAGTTGACCAGCATGGAAATGAGTGCATGCAATGGTGTTGGTCGCAAACAACATGAAGAATACGAAGAGGAGAGTAAAGGGTTGTTAATGAATGTTAATGGTAACATGGTAGATGATGTTTGAAGGAGAGGGTGAGATTTGAGATGGTAGCATGGTAGCATGGTGCTTGGCAGAGGGTGAGATTTGAGATGGTAGCATGGTGCTTGGCTTTATTAGATTTCTTTTGAATTTTTAGTTGCTTTTTGGGGAGGATATAAATAGTTGGAATTTTGTGTCGCCTTTTTTTTCGTTGTTTTGATGGGGTTGTCATGGAGCTCTTTTGTGGCCAGAAAGAATGGCACTCCGAATGTAAAAGCACTCTACTTTAAAGAGAAATGGCCTACATCTTGCTTCTTCATAGTGGCTTTGTCTTTGTTGCGTTCCTCTAATTGCATGATTTGCTCTTGGACCTTACAATTGGCAAAGGAAGAACCCACTAATCAGCAAAACATCTCAGGATTAAAATGCATGACTTAACCAAAAATGGGAAAAGAATACATGAAGATATAGCGTTGGAACTTGCAGGAGAATGGAAGCTAAGGCAGCAATTCTCGCATCCAGGCCTTAGATCACTTGCAGGATTTGTAGCCAGAAAAGGGCCGAGGAACAACACGAGAATGAATTATAGGGGAGGTGCGCAAAAGGCTTGATGCATGTGTACGGGTGCCAAAGAAAGTTGTTCCTAGGCTCAAGACAAAGTTCCTCCGTATTGGCCTCCACAGCTGGGTTCCACACCTCCTTCTCTAGACAACTAATTGGCAGAGAGTAGGAATCATTGCTGTATTGAATAATATTATTGAAAATTCTAGGCACAAAAGCTGCAATTGAATGTCAGAATACAATCGAACATGAAATCCTGCGACCTTTTCTCTTTCATTACATAATTGCTTTTTGATTCTATCAAATCTAGCGTATGTTGTCCTTTTATTGCTAGTGTTTTCGCATGCATCTTATTTTGCTTCGTTTTCATTCTTGTGGAATTAAACTCGAGATTTTTATATAGAGATGTCTAAATTCTTTATCAATCCTTTTTTTTAATTGGATTAGAGAAGTTTTTTTTTTTTTTAATTCAACCTGAACTAAAGAGTTCTTATTTGACCTCCCTTGTCATTTTAGATTTTAAAACAATAGTATGAACATGTGACAATGTTATAGTATATGGATTATTTTTGTGATTCGTGATTCATCTTAGATTAGATAATTGTTTTTTTTTTAAATAAATATATAGGATTTTTCAATTTGTTTTTGACATAAAAATTATAAGCATAAATTAAAAACTTATACAAATATTTAATTAAATAAATTGGAGAATCTTTTGTGTCAATAAATAAAAAAATTATTAATGATAATAAAAGACTAAACTGAAAGAATTGAGAGATAAATAAAGATAAATATATTTAATCTTTTAAAATTGATCACTTACATAACTCTTTGTATTAATGACTTGTTTATTAGAATAAATGTTTTATTTAATTAAATAATAATAAAAATAGACACACATGAAATTAATTAAATAAAATCAAAAGAAAAAAAATATGTAAGGATGCATATGTTAATAACAATAAAAAAAAAAAGCTATCATTTTACATGAAAATGAAGTAAAAACCAAATGATATTTAACCAAAAAATATGATATGGAAGTAGAAATATGATCTTGATACATAGACGATATATGTAATTGTATTTAATAATATTATTCTTAGAATTAATTTTTTATTTAATTAAACAACAATTAAAAAAACACACAAAACATACATAAAAAAGCGATTTAATAAAATTAAGGAGAAAAACAATTAAGTAGGATTGCACAAAAAGAATATTTCTTAAGATGATGAAATTTTTTGAAAGCATAATCATAAATGAACTAAAATATTAAATCATATTTTATTATTAAAAAAATTCATAAAAAAATAGAAAAACTAAAACAATAAAAATAAAAACCCAAAACAAAAGGATAAAATTATAAGGGTAAAAAAAGAGAGAGAACATGGAAAAATTAATAGACCCTAGAAAAAAACCTAGGTGCACGACTTACTTTTTTTTGTAGGCGACATGTCACCTGCTATGGCAAAAGATGTGTCGCTTACTCTTCCACTTTGACGGCTAAAAAATTGAGAATTGTGAATTTTTTTACATAAGAACTCAATTATCACCTAATACATTCATAAAATATTTTACATACCTTGACAAACCTATTTATGATCTCAAATAATATGAAAACCAGTCAAAAAAATTCAAATCAAACTAAAACAAAAAATATTATCAAGTTCAGATTTACTATCTTAAGTGATAGAACGGTAAAAGAAACACGTAGGAAAGAGTCCCCTAATTAAATAGAACCTATTAACACCAAAACTAATCATTTTTATGGGCTAAATTAGTATAAACCAAGACTTTCTTTCCCTGCCATCAAAATCCAACAATTTTCTCTTATCTTATTTTTCAAACAATTGACCAAAAAGTAAGAAGATTGAAGTTTTATACCATAATAGAATTTTAGAAATATTGAAAAACCAAAAAGTTATAATTGAAAAGGTAAAAGTAAAAAAAATATAATTTTTACCCCATTTTTTAAATTGCCACCCTTTTTCTTGTTTTACACTTTGGTCCCTTCTTTTTCATTCTTGTTACTCCTTAACAATTATTGATAAATTGGTCATGACTATGGTAAAAAGAATAGAATTTAAGAGGAAAAATTTTAAGAACTAAATTATATATAAAAAAATCATTATAAATTGCTACAATGAAAACACGTCATTTTAGTATTGTCTATAATAATTCATTGTATATTTCTTTTTTTTATCTTTTCTTTACACACACATAAAGGTCTCGATCAGAAACTTTTCAAGGAAAAGGATGTGAATGATAGTTGATTTAAGAGGTGTTTGATAATGTAGTAATAATTGCAGCTCAAAATGCTTTTTACTCTTCAATACATTAAAATAATATTTTTTTATTTTAAAAAATTATTTTTAACATCATCTCATCAGAACAATCTAAAAATATATAAAAAATTAATCTTAAATAAAAAAATTACGTTTCCGAACACCACCTTACAATTCTAGTGAGTATGCATTACCTTTACTAATTCAAAAAAAACCATTTTTTTTATATTATATAGTTCCAAGTAACAATATTTAATTTAATTTTCAAATCTAGTCTCATAGCTCTAACACACTTATATCTCACATTTTATGCTTGGTGACTTGGATGGCCATTATGGCCACGTATAATTTATGCCTTGTGTTCTTAATCTATAAATAGGGAAAGGACTCGATACTACTTGTATAATGAAGTAATTTTTAATATATTATTATATTTTTAATTGTCTTAACTTAATTTTAACAGAAGAATTTTTGTTATTATTTATTACATCTATTTTTTATCCAAATTAATAAAAAAATTCATGCGATTTGAACATAAAATGACTAGATACTACTCATAACTTGTATAATGAACTAATTTTTAATATATTCCTATGTTTTTAATTGTGTTAATTTAGTTTTTAAGCGAAGAATTTTTTTTTCAATTATTTATTCCATCTATTTTTTTTATCCAAATTAATAATAATAATAAAAAAGAGTCATCTAACTTGAACATATATATTTAACGTCTAAAATGTCCTTTACTTTAGATAGAATAAATAATTTATTTTTCCCTATATTTTAAAATTTATTTCCACTAAATCCACATGTATAATTTGTATATGTTCTATTTTTAATTTTAAGTTGAGATATTGAGAAAGAATAGTTTATTATAAAAAAGTAGCTTATAAGTCCTCAGCAATTCTCGCAAAATTTAGTTAGTTTTTTATTACAGGCCTATACCCTACAATATCTTAAAACATAGAACAAGTATATATTATTATGATTAAATTATTATTTTAATCATGTATGTTAGCCGTGCGCGCGCTCACACACACACACACACACACACACATATATATATATATATATTAAAGAATCAATTGCGTATATGTTTTGCTTTTCTAAGATATTCAAAGGAGAAAAGTCTAGTTTTAAAACATGAATTTATAGATCATATATAATTAAATTACATAGTTTTTTGTTAATTTTCTGAGCACATTATTGTAGATGAATTGACTGAAGATCTAACTAAAACTTAAAGACATCTTTTAAAATATAAAAATAAATAAAGAACTTATTTTATTTATAGTAAGGAGAATTTTAGAAATCAAAATATATTACATGAAAGTTATGTAATTTTTTTGATAATATAACTTTAAAAAATAAATGAAATAATATATTAGATAAATATTATTTACTCAGAGATTAAATTGGTATAATTATATATATATATATATATATATATATATATAAAGTATCCCTCTCTAATGATGATTAAGGTCGAACAAATTGAGCCATTTTCCCTTGAAATGCCTAACGTTTTTTCTTTGAACCCATAACTAAGTATTTTTTTTTCCTATTCAAAGAATCTTTGTCCAAAGTTCATCAAGTTTGCTTCGTCATCTCATATAAACATAAAGTTATAGATTTAAAATGATTTGTTCACTTATGATACGTTTGTACACTTGCAATCTTAAACAAGAAACATATTTTTCACTTTAAAAGGAAAATTATATAGTAATTTTAATGTTTTCATACTTTATATTCCAAAGACACAAGGCATCATCCTAAAATACATTTAAGAGAAAGTATATCTATTTATTATTTTATATTACATTAATCTTGAATAGACATTACAACATTATGGTTGTCTACTATTATACATAAAAACTAATATAAAAGATAATAAAAATATGATCATAATATTACGGAGAGAAGATTATGAAAGAAAGAATCATGAAAATATGATCACAACATTATAGAAAGTATATCTCTTCACCCCTCCCCCCTCTCAAGCTTAAGTTAGGATTGGATCGATAAAGAACTTGTTATGATTAGGAATAAGCTTGAGAGAACTTAATGATTTTAAATGGCAGGAGCTATTTATTTCCGAACAAAATGAACATCAATCTCAATATTTTTAGTGCGATGATGATAAATGGGGTTTTTGCCTATGTTGATAGCATTGATATTATCCCAACATAGAGTAGAGGAAAGCGTTAACCAATGCTTTTCAGAAGGTGCATAAATCACAAAAGTTCTATGGTGGTTATTGCTAACTTGCGATACTCTGCCTCAATTATGGAATAAGACATAATGAATTGCTTTTTGATCCCCAAAATAACGAGTTATCATCTATATAAATAGCATACCTAGTGGAGGAATGTTGGTCATCCCTACCACTTGCTTAACCTACATCATAGAAACCATGAAATGCAATGAGAGAAGCTCGAAAAAAATTAAAATTAGGGTTAATAATGCCTTTGAGATATCAAAAAATATGTTTAACAAAAGTGAGCGTCACAAGGACTTATATGAATTAATAAACATGATGAACAATAAAAGAAATATTAGGTCATATCAAGGTTAGATATTTTAAAGAATTAACAAGACACTAAAAAAATATAGGGTCAGATAGGAGATCATTGTCAATATCGATTAACGAAGTATCAAAATCCAACATAATGATACATGTTTAGCACTATGTAGACCAAATTTATGAAGAAGAGGTAATAAACAACATGTTTAGGTGATGTTAATTATCGAGTCATCACGAGGAATTTGAAGCCCTATAAAGAAATGAACATCAATAAGATCTTTTATACGAAATGTCATAGAAAAATGAGAAATAAATTTGTTGACATATGAATTTGAGATCTTGATTAGAAAGATATCATTGACATAAATTAAAATTAAAAGAATATTTAAGCCTTGACATTAATAAAACAATGATTGATTATAGGGATATCTTTGAAAACCTATTTGTTGAATATAATTATTAAACTTCTTGTACCAAGCTTAAGTTGCTTGTTTTACTCTATAGAGAGCTTTATAAAAGTGGTTGACATGACGAGGGTTAGAGGAGTCCTCAAAACTAGGTGTTTGAGATTAGTAGACATACTCTCAGTCATCATAAAGAAAAGGTATTGCTTACATCAAATTATCAAATTACTTAATAGACTATCCTTATGAGAAACCAAGCATAAGAATCAATCTAATATTATTAGGTTTAACTATTAGATTAAATGTTTCATCATAGTCCAAACCAGGAAGTTATGTGAAAGCACAAGAAAATAATACAGCTTTATACCTTTCAGTTGAACCATCAATCATGATATAATTCTAAACACCTATTTACTATTAATGAAATTCATGTTTGGTTTTCTAGTTATAAAAATCCATGTATGGTTGTTATAAAAAGCATCAATTTCTTCTTGTATGGCTTGCTTTCATTTTAAATCAACTAGAACTTTCTTATACATTTGAGGTGCTTACAGTTGGTTTGCAAGATTAGTGATAAAGTAAGTATGTATTAGGTATCTTAAAAAACAAGGGATCTTGTTTTTTAATATGTATGTGTGAGTTGGTTAGATCATATGATAAGTTCCATACAAAACATATGGTGAGATAAGCTCAATCCATCTTTAAAGAGCACAATATTGATGCGTCCTAAATCATAGTTGGAGGATCCTAGCATGGTAGACACTAAACCATTGTAGAACTACAAGGATACAAATGGTTAATTAACGGGATATGATTAGTTACATATAGAAAATTTAAAGGAAAATATTGTGAAATAACAATCTAAAGGGGCTAGGAAAGTTCATGAACTTTAAATCTAATAGAGCCTCATAGACACAGAAATGAAAATATAAGGTTATTAAATTTTATAAGCTAATAGATATAGATGTGGCTCATATATATATTGATTAATACTTAAAAGTATATTTTTATCAAGGTTTTATGCCATCATATTGCACTTAAAGTATCATTAAATTCCCTAACTTAATCATGTTTTACAATAACAAGTCTGATAATAAAAGATATCTTTAATTTATGGTAAATGTTCATTTAAAATGCAGGCATGTTTTATAATTTAAAAGATTGATTTATTTGTTTAACTATTAAAAGTAAAAGGACAAAAAAAGGGCTAAGTTGAGAAAAGAGATGCTGATTAATTCAAACTGGAATAACATTCAGTTATTGAGTCATATCTAGAGTTGTAGATCTTGGATTTCAATTTGGTTGATATGCTAGAAAACTAAGACATGGGCCTAAAATATTTATGAGAGTATAAAACTCAATTCTTCCATTTAGAAGTCCAAATCTTAGCATCACAAGAAAAGTGTGAATCTATCTTGTAGCCCAGATACTGTTTAATATTTAGCCCATATCTCGAGTTTTAGAAGTCTAAATGAGCTTCTTCTTTTTGGAAAGCTGAGACAAATCCTAGAACTTTCATGATGAATATCTATTCAAATTCTGATGTTAGCAATGATGTTTTGTTCAGACAAGAAGATAAGGGTTGCCACTAAGTCAAAAGGTGGTCACCCACTCAATAGTTAGTCATCAAATCAATAGTTTTAAAATTTAACCTATAAAAGAAGGCATTTGTCATACATTTAGACATCTTGGTTTTCAAATCAAGATCATTTTCTTATTTTCTTTCTTTGTAGTTTTACTATTCTAGTTTTATTTCATGTTATAGTTTCATTAATATCTTGTTTATGTCTTTTATTTTCTTTATTATAGTTATATAATTATGTTCTCATCTTATTTATTTATATTTCTCTTCTTTATAATGTTTAGCTAAGTTTAATATGTTAAGGTGAAAAGGTTTCACTAATGGTGTTAGGATATATATAATATAAACTCAATATGGATTTCAATGATTACATCCAAGAAAGTTTGCTATTAACATGTCTTATCATTTTTATCTTATTAATTCTTAATACTTTACTTGTTAAATGGTTAATCTAGATTTGTGTTGTATAATACTTCGTACAATAAATGCTTGATCCTTCATAGCTAACTGTATAGTATAACCGATATATGTGCTATGAAAGGAACTTGATTTGTTGTCAACACAAGTTAGCATCATGAATACTTGAAAATATTTAAAAATATTGGTGTTACTTAAATAAGATAACTAATATAATCATGTTAATAATTTATAATGAGTTATTAATCACAAATCATCCGATTGGAACCTTTTTTGTGTGTGGTTTCCAGTTGAGTAATAAAAAAGTTTATGTTATACTTATTTGAAATACCATTAGTGGATCCTTTAACCTTGACATTTATTTTTATCATTGTTTAATCCTCATATCAATCTCATTCTCTTTAACTCATTATTATTATTATATAGTTAACCTCCTGTGGTTCGATCTCTGTTTTGCTAGATTATTTATTACTTCAAGACTTCTACATTTGGGAGAAGACATCAATCTTTTAGTTGTGTCATATATCAAAGTATTAATACCTTTTATGTTGATTAAAGCATTCCAAAAACACATATCATATAGATTTATACTTTAGTTTTGACATATGAAATGGTGTAAGGCATGAATAACATACACATTTAAAAACTTATAAAAGACTATAAGATGAAAGGGACTAAAAAACAAGCTCATGAGATGAATTGTAACCAAGACTAGAAGTAGGCTACTAATTGATAATGAATATTATAGTGGTAAATTATATTGTCTAAAATTTGATAGGAACAAAGGTATGCGCTATTAACATTAAAATGGTTTTCATAATGTGTCAGTGTTAATATTCTACAAATGTGTTTGCTTTGGTGTCCTTTAACATGATAATTTGTTAATAATGTCATAAGCTAGAAAATAAGTTTGCAAGATTTTGTTAACAAATTCACCATTACCATCACTTTAAATTATTTTAACATAAATAGTGAGCTAATAGTATATGGGCTTTGTAAAAGAAAAAATGGTAGCTACATCAAATTTACGAGTCATAGAAAAAGTTTTATATTGTTATAACATCCATTTGCTTTATGGTTTGAGCCTCCATGCATAAAGAAAATAAATGTCACCATTTTTAAGATTGTTTTTATATTCATCACAATTTTATAATAGTTATGGTTTATTTTTAAAATGACCTGCTGAGCATCTTTGTTTTTTTATTAAGAGTTGGGCAGATGATTGTTCATGAGGTCTTGTTTTGGTTCTACCATGATTTCTTTAAAATGCAACATTAGAAGAGGTTGATCATGCTATTATGAAGTCTTATTTTGAAATCATAAAGTTTGCTAAACCAATAAAAAAGTATCATAAACATTGAAAGTCAATACTATAGGATCCTACGCCTCGTATAACACAAATGATGAACTAATATTCATTTATTAGCTTCTTTATACCACAAAACGACAACACTAAAGAGTTGGCTTTTACATATAGTTCTTCAAAGAGAAAATGCCTTTATTAAGAAACTATAACTTGATTTTCATATGTTAAATACAATCCCAAATATGATTGGCATGAAAAGTCTCTGAAACTACCAAGCTTCATGAGAGGCTTCATTGTTAATGACTTAGGATAAGGTACTATCAAACAGAGATCTATTGATCCATTCAAGAATTAGTTGGTCAATATGCAGCCAGGTAGTTTTCATTGGGTTGATTTGTAACATATCATCCTAACCGATGATAGTTAGTGATAGATATGAAACTTATTTTTACATGTAATTGAGAAGGCCATCACCATACAAAAATGAAATGACATTTGCTTTCAATAAAAAATAATTGTTGGAGATTAACTTAATAGAGATATTATGTGAATAGGCATTAAAGATGAAAATTCAAGAAAATAAAAAATGAATAAAGGTAGGATTGAAGAGGTAGAAAACCTCATTTTTTGTACCTCTAGTACCTCTAATATCATATAAAAAAGTTAACCTCTTTATTCTTTCATGTTACATTCATTTTAAATAGAGATTACAATATAAATATTGCTATACATGAAAATGGATATACAAATCAAAACAAGAGAATCATGGAGATATGATCGCAACATCAATTAAAAAAGGATTTATGGCATAGAAAATCATGAAAAACATATATGTTCAAGATAAACATTATAGTGAATTTGTAATATGTGTAACATTGGTTCAAAATATCAAATGTTTAAAGTTGTTACCTATTTTTTAGGCCCTACATAAACAATTAGAAAAAATGAAAATATAAAAAATTGAAAAGAAATTAGAAAATATATATTAATGGGAAGAACATGAAGCATACCTAGAAAATTATCAAAAAATAGTTGGGAATGATCAAAATATATAAGGTTGGAGAATTGACAGTTCAAATTTGACAAATGAAAAAGACCTTGTTGATAAGAAAAAAATAATTTGAGAAGGAAAATATAAATTTAGGTGTTTAAGGAAACAAATGGTTTGGATTCATTCTTCGACATTAATAGGTGATAATGGTTTTGCTCATGTTCTCATTCCTATTACCTTTTAAAAACTTATGATAAAGACAGAAACAAAAAAAAATAAGAAAGAGACATCAGTCCTTCAACCACCTGTCCCCACCATTATTACCACCTCTTTATCCATTTTTATATACACACCTACACTATCATTCACCATTATGACTCAAGTAAAGATACCAAAAGACCATTACTAATGGTTGGATGGGTTCACTTATGCCAAATACATGTTGTTTATGGTTAAAAATGTAAAAAATAATCAATAGAACAATGTTGAAATATGTTTCTGGTTCGTTATAGAATATAGACTTTGCTTACTATTTTGACCTTTAATTCTCTGTTTCTTGTTGGTTTGATTATTAAAAAAAAATTGTTTTGAGTATGTTTAGGATATGATTGCTAAGTATAGGCTATTTCTAATTTATTAAGGCTTATTTATAAGTTAAACTCTTGCTGAACTTTTTATAAGCAATTCTTGGTTTTTCAGGTAAATATTCCTGGGAAGAACACTACCTTGGTTCCATGATTTGGACTAATTTTAGTTTATTTATTTTCATTAAACACTTTGCATGACACCATTAGCCAATAATCTAGGGTTTTTTCATCAATAATCTATATTTCAATATTTTAGTCTCATGGTTTTGGTTAAAAATTGAAATCTTATTTGATCAAATCATGATGATTTGGTGATTATCAAAGTTGATGGATGTTAAATTATTTATCCTTGTATGGTTTCCAGCCTCCTTATGAATTTGGGATTGTTATATTTGGTCTGAAATCAAACCTGCATTCCTGGGTTCTTTTATAGTGTTCTTCATCAAATTCCAACAAAAATCTTTTGTTTGATCCTCATTTGTTTTGTTTTTATTTTAGGTTGTGTTAATGGGTTTAAGCCTCAAATTAGGAAGTCCAACCTATGTGGCTGGGCTAAGCTCATTCTAAGTTTAATCTTCAAGCTTGAGCCTCAGAAAGCCTAGCCCACGTGACTAGGTGATTAGTACTTAAAATACATTTTTATCAAAGTTTTATATCATCATTTTGCACTTGAAGTATCAATAACTCCTTAAGTAAAGCATGTTTTATAATAACAAGTCTAATACCATAAGATACTTTTAATTTATAGTAAATGTTCATCTTAAATGGAGACCTATTACATAAATGAAATGATTGATTGATGAGTTTAAATACTGAAATTGAAAAGACAAAATGAAGGTCAAACTTAGAAAAGAGATGTTGATTCAACCTAAACTAGAATACTGTTTGGTCATTTAGTTATATCTAGAGCTCTCGATCTTGGATTTAGGTTTGCTCTATATGGATGGAAATCTAAGACATAGGCCTAAAACATTCATGAGGAAGGCAAGATTTAATTCCGCTGTTTGAAAGTCCAAATCTTAGCAACAACGGAGAAGTCCAAATTTATCTTGCAGCCCATACATTGTTCAGTGTTAAGTCCATATCTCGAGTTTTAGAAGTCTAAATGACCTTAATTTTTTTTTTTGTTGGAAATTTGAGACAATTTCCTAACACTTTTATGATCTAAGTCTGTCCAAATTCTAATATTAGCAATGATGTTTTATTTAAACAAGAAGATAAAGATTGTCACTAAGTCAATATATGGTCACCCACTCAACAATTAGTCAACAAATAAATAGTTTCCAATTTTGGCCTATAAAAGGAGACATTTGTCATGCATTTAGGCATCTTAGTTTTCAGATCAAGATCATGTTCTTGCTCTCTCTTTATGTAATGCTTAAGTTTTGCTTATATTAATCTCTTGTTTATGCTTTTGATTTTCTTTTCTTTACTTAGATAACTTATATCTTATTTATGTTCTTATGTTATTTATTATGTTTCTCTTTTTCATTATATTTAGCTAAGTTTATTATATGCAGGTGAAAAAGTTACATTAATCGTGTAAGAATAAGTATAGTATACTATGCTTGTTTGAAATACCATTAGTGAATCCTCTAACCTTAATATTTGTTGTTATCATTGTTTAATCCTTATATTGATCTTGCATCTCAAAGTTCTCATCAACTTCTTCTTCTTCTTTTTCTTTTTCTATTATTATTATTATTATTATTATTATTATTATTATTACTATTATTAGTATTATTACTATTACTATTACTATTACTTATTACTACTACTACTGTTGTTATTATTATTGTTGTTGTTGTTGTTGT
>NW_011499921.1:467951-500862 GCF_000495115.2 Populus euphratica | reverse complement strand
TACTACTACTACTACTACTACTACTACTATTATTATTATTATTATTATTATTATTATTACTGTTGTTGTTATTGTTGTTTTATAATTGTTGTTTATAATTTGTACAATTAACCTCCCTGTGGTTCGACCCCGGTCTTGCCGGGTTATTTATTACTTCGACACTCCTGCACTTGGGAGAAGACATCAATCTTTTAGTCGTGTCAAGTTTTTGGCGCCGTTGCCGGGGAGGTAAGTTCTTGTATAAATTATAGTATTTATTTTATTTTCTCTTTTCACTTTTCTTGTATATAACTTTGTTTCTTTTCTTTTGTTTCTTTTTATTTTGTTTTCTTCCTCCTTCTTTTGCTTTCTTCTTCTTTTTTTTTATTTTATTCCTACACGTGCATGAGAGTGTGGTCACGTACATCAAGTGGTAGACTTTGTAGGGTATCCTCATCATTTTCAGAAAATATGGCCGAAGAAGATAATCAATCACTTCATAATGAGAATAATGAGAATAACCGTGCTAGAACACTTAGAGACCACATGAATCCCACAAGAACAAGTGCACCATCATGCATAGTTTTTCCTCCTGATGCATCTCATTTTAATTTTAAACCAGGTATTATTCAACTTTTACCTTCTTTTCATGGTTTGGAATTGGAAAATCCATACTTGCATTTAAGGGAATTTGAGGAGGTGTGCAACACATATAATAATTTAAATTGTAGCATGAACACCATTAGATTAAAGCTTTTTCCTTTTTCATTAAAAGATAAAGCTAAAACATGGCTACAAAATTTAAGACCAGGATCCATTCGTGCTTGGGATGAAATGCAATAATAATTTTTAAAGAAGTTTTCTTCGTCTTTAAAGAAGTTTTTTCCATCTCATAGAACAAACTCTTTCAAGAGACAAATCACCACTTTCACTCAAAAACCAGGAGAAACATTTTACCAATGTTGGGATAGGTATCGAGACTTGCTTAGTACTTGCCCTCATCATGGTTTTGAAACATGGAGATTGGTTTCACATTTCTATGAAGGGTTAACACCTAAAGATAGGCAAATGGTTGAATTGATGTGCAATGGAACTTTTGAAGATAAAGACCCTGATGAAGCAATGGAGTACTTAGACTTGTTAGCTGAAAATGCTCAAAATTGGGACACCGCGGGTACATATGAGGCACCGAGTAAAACTCAACCTCATACATCTAGTGGAGGTATGTACAACCTTAGGGAAGATCATGACCTTCAAGCCAAGTTTGCATCTTTAGCTAGAAAAGTCGAGGCACTAGAATTGAAAAAGAGTGGTCAATTAAAATCTGTTGAAAACATTGTGTGTCAAATCTGTGAAACAAATGAACACTCAACCAACGATTGTCCAACCTTGCCTTCTTTTAAGGAATGTCTCCATGAACAAGTTCATGCTTTAAATAGTTTTCAAAGGCCTCTGAACAAGCCCATGCTTTAAACAGTTTTCAAAGGGCCAACTACAACCCATACTCCCAAACATACAATCCTGGTTGGAGAAATCACCAAAATTTTAGTTGGAAGAGTGACAATGCACAAACTTCACAACCACCGTTTCAAGCACACCATAATTTCTAAAAGTCTCATGGATATGTACCTTCTTATGCTCCACCTTCTAAATGAAATCTTGAGAAAACATTGCATGTATTTATTGAAAGCAAGTGGCAATCAACACTCAACTTACTCAAAGCATGACATATTTTAAAGATACTTTTATAAAATTTACATCTGCTCTTAGTTTCTAAGAGAAAGGTAAGATTCCATCTCAATTATAACAAAATCTAAAGGGCAATACAATGCAAATGCAAGTAGTTCCGGAAGCCAACACATGGATCAAGTCAAATCAGTCACTACTCTGCGCAGTGGTAAGGTTATTGAAAAACCCTCTCTTGAACCTTATGAGAAAGATGATGAGTCAATCTCTGAGGGTAAGAAAGGGGTTGAATTTGAATATTATAAAAAAAAAATTGATTCCCCGTCAACACTTCCATTTTATCCATTTCCTCAAGCCATGACCAAACAAAGGAAAGTTAATCACAACTCTGAAATTTTTGAAATTTTCAAACAGGTAAGGATCAATATACCTTTGTTGGATGCTATTAAACAGGTTCCTTCCTATGCTAAATTTTTGAAAGATCTATGCACTGTGAAGAGGAAACTGAATGTGAAAAAGAAAGCCTTTCTAGCCGAACAAGTAAGTGCTATTCTTCAGAATAATAATGCTTTGAAATATAAAGACCCTGGTTGTCCTACAATTTCTTGCTTTATTGGAGAGCATAAAATTGAAAGAGCCTTACTTGATCTTGGTGCTAGTGTGAATTTACTTCCATATTCAGTTTTTTAAAGTTTCAATCTAGATGGGCTAAAATCAACTTTTGTAACTCTCTTACTTGCTGATAGATTTGTAAAAATACCTAGAGAAATAGTTGAAGATGTGTTAGTACAAGTTGATAAATTCATTTATCTTGTGAATTTTATTATCTTTGACACACAACTTGTTGAAGCATGTAATTCATTTCTTGTTATTTTAGGATGTTCTTTTCTTGGAACTTCTAATGCATTGATTAATTGTAGGAATGGACTGATGAAGCTATCGTTTGGAAACATGACATTGGAGATGAATATTTTCAACATTTGCAAGCAACCTGGAGATGATAATGATTTACAAGAAGTAGATCATATTGACGAATTAGTTTATGATCAACTTGAATCTACTTTAAGAAACATTGAGTTGGATGAATATGAAGATTTACAAATGCTTTATTCTCAAGAAGAAATTACGGATGAAAAAGGCATCAAAAATATTGATGTGGATCTTTTTTCAAAAGTAACAACAGATTCAACATCCCATATCACATCAATCGATGATTACTTTCCTAACGAATCCTTACTTTCTCTTAGTTCAATGCCTTGGTATGCTAAAAATATCAATTTTATTGCTTTAGGATTTTTGCTAGCTCACAAGGGTACCAAAGATAAAAGAAAGTTTTTTAACAATGTGCAAAACTTTTATTGGGATGACCCTTACTTATTCAAATATTGTCCTGATCAAATATTTTAAAAAGGCATTCTTGATAATGAGGTAATTAGTGTCATTAAATTTTATCATTCTAAAGCATATGAGAGGCATTTCTCATAAAAAAGACGACTGTAAAATCTTAAAAAGTAGATTTTACTGGCCCACCATGTTCAAGGCCTCATATATGTTTTGCAAAGCTTATGAAAATTATCAAAAGTGAGGATTTATTTCAAAATATAAAAAATCATTAGATAATCTTCTATTAACTTTTAAAACGTATCTTGGTGGAGATATGCATTGTGCATTTCATGACTTATGATCCTATTTTCATAAAGAGCACGCTCGACATAGTCTTAGGAATCTGACTAAAAAAGATCATGTTTGCCAGTTTTTAAGAAAACTGGATGGGAAGCATATCCCCGACCTATAGAGGGCATTTAAGTCGTTTTTAAACGTAAAACCAAGGGAAGATGTGAGCCATAACCACAACTACCTGAACATACACATGTTTTTTTTTAAATAAATAAATAAATAAATGAAGAGAGGGAAAGAGAGTATAAGACTCTAGTTAGCCTACATATAGGTGATATGATTGCAGTTTCAAATTCTCATCTATAAAAGCTTCTCTTCCTTCTCTTCATTTTTACTCAACCCCTATATTCAACAGATATAGAAGTGTGAAGTATGGAAGGTTCCTCAAGTCATCACATAAGAAATATTTGTGTTTTCGATGGATCCAGTCCTAGAAAGAAAATAGAGTTTTTAGAATCAACAAATCATCTTAGTCAGGTACCAGCTGAGAGAAACATTCATTTAGTATAAGGGGGAGGCAGCCTTATGTTAATGAGGGGAGTGTCAATAACTGTATTTTTAGGAGATAGTCAAGTTTTGAGGGTCATCCTCATAGCTTTAGCAAATGGGAACATCATTGAAAAAACAATTAAAGAGGAACTATAGATCTCCACAATATCTGATCGAATGAATACAATGTTTAAACACGCTTATGCCTTCATTGCCTTACCAGGCGGTCTTTGCACATTAGAAGAGATCTTTCATATTTCCTCTTGGGCCCAACTGCATATTCACCATAAAGTTATAGGTCTGTTAAATGTTAATGGTTTTTATGATAAGTTGTTGTCTTTTCTTAATCATGCTATGAAACATGAATTTCTAACATCTTCGGCACGACAAATCATAATCTCTGCTGCTACTGCTAAACAATTGATTGACCAACTATAATATTTCATTCCTGTAATTGATCTCTCCATGAATCGCATAAATTGATTAACAAAGAAAAGTCATAAAAAGCTTAAATTTGATTTAAGCCTTCATTTGTGAATCCTTATATCTTTTGATTTTATTAATCGCATATTATTTTGTTTTATTATTTTTTATATTTCTTTAAGTGTGTTTCAGGTTTGTTAGTGTTCGGTGTTTCAAGTGATGTCTTTTATACTCTATCTTTCTACTTAAAGACATTAAGGACAATATCTTATTTTGGTTGGGGGAAAGGGTAGTAGTTGATATTAAAAAAATAAATCTAACTAACTATATTTTCTATTTTATAAACTATTTACAAAACTGTTGTTATTAGGATAGCAAAGTAAAGGAGTTTTTTGTTAAAGTGACTCTTGAGACTCATCATAGTAAACATTATTAACAAAGTTTATCAAAATACTTATTGAAATATGTAGAAATATTCAGGTTTACAAACTCTCGTATTGTTACCGCTTAATTCTGCTCATTTACTTATTTAACATGTATTCTTAAACCTTAATTTACACACACACACTTTAACATATGATTGTGGGTTGCATATTGGATTATTACATTATTTATGTTCTTTTGTTAAAGGTAACAACCAAGAAAAAGGGATAGTATATAATTCTAAAAAAAAATAATGATAATAAAAACATAGATAAGTTTGGTTTCGTAGCCTACCTAACCTAAGCAATGAAACCCGAAGGGGTGTTTTAACACCTAATACCCTAAAGTCAACTGACTTGGGAGCTATTGGCCCAACGCTTGTTACATGGGTTGAGGAGAAAAGCTTAAAGGAATCAAACATTGCACTATCTACGTATCAGTATTACAACCTGACTTACGAAACTTGTAGGAGTGTCTCAACACCTAATGCCCTAAGGTCAACTGGTCTAGGAGTTATTAGCCGAAAGCTTATTACATGGGTTAAAGATGCATTGTGTTTTAAGTTATATGTATATAAATTAAAAAAAAGGAAAAAATGAAAAAGATAATAATCTCAACCCAAGGAAGTTAACCTTAAACATTAAAATAAAAATTTTGTTTTCTTCCAAATAAAGTTCCATAATTGTATGTTGATATAATGAGTACAAAAAAAGGTTTATTAATATTTTTTTTAAGAGATATTAAGCAGATATATAAATTTAATGAGAGTTTCTTTATTTGGATAGATTAATGGAAGTTGAATGATGAATGCCTTGCTTTGTAGAATTTGTAAAAAAAAAAATTATTTTGACACTTTGATTACTAGGGACTAATAATAAGCTGGTTTGAGGGGTGATTAGTACATAAAAGTACATTTTTATCAAGGTTTTATATCATTATTTTGCACTTGAAGTATCAATAACTCCTTAAGTAATGCATGTTTTATAACAACAAGTCTAATACCATAAGATACCTTTAATTTATGGTAAATATTCATCTCAAATGGCGGCGTATCATATAAATAAAAGGATTGATTGATGAATTTAAGTACTGAAATTGAAAGGAAAAGGAAATGGCCAAATTTAGAAAAGAGATGTTAGTTCAACCCAAATTGGAATATTGTTCAGTCATTGGGTCATATTTGGAGCTATAGATTTTGGATTTAGGCCTCTTCTATATGGATAAAAATGTAAGACATAGGTCTAAAACATTCATGGGAATGCAAGACTCAATTTTGTTGTTTAGAAGTCCAAATCTTAGCAACAATGGAGAAATCTGAATCTATTCTACAGTTCAGACACTGTTCAGTATTCAGCCCATATCTCGAGTTCTAGAAGTCCAAATGACCTCAATTGTTTTGTTAAAAAGCTGATATAATTTCTTAAAACTTTTATGATTTAAGTCTGTTCAAATTCTGATGTTAGCAATAATGTCTTGTTCAGACAAAAAGATAAGGATTGTCACCAAGTCAAGATGTGGTCACCCACTCAATAATTAGTCAACAAATCAATAGTTTCTAATTTTAGCCTATAAAAGGAGGCATTTTCCATCCATTTTTGTTAACATAAGTTATAATCATGAATACCTAACAACATTTACAAGTATTAGCATTATTTGAATAAGATAACTAATGTAATCATGTTAAAAATTTACAATTTGAGTGGAACCTCCTTTATGTGTGGTTTCCAGTTGGGTAATAAGAGTTTATGCTATACTTATTTGAAATACCATTAGTGGATCCTGTAATCTTGATAGTTGCTTTTATCATTGTTTAATCATTATATCAATATCACATCTTAAAGCTCTCTTCAACTTATTATTATTATTATTATTATTATTATCATCATCATCATCATCTATAATTTATACAGTTAACCTCCATGTAGTTCGACCTCTGTCTTACCGAGTTATTTATTACTTTGACACTCCTACACTTGAGAGAAGATATCAATCTTTTGGTCGTGTCACTATGTTAAGCTCATTCCTAAAATAAGGTCATATTTGACTAGTCAAGTTTTTACCAAGAGGGAATTTTTTTTTTGTGGGTGTGTTTTTAAGGCATGTTTACCAAACATAACCTTAAAATAATTTTTAAACTTTTGACTTTTAGTTGAGGCACCCTACTAATTTTCTAGCAAGGGTTTTTTTTTTTTGCTTTATCCAAAGAAGTCTCAAATAGTTTTAAAAAGTTATGAGAAAATCCAAGGACCATATTGAAATTATTTGTTGATCCCTCGCATGTTTTTTCAATAATTTTATTTAATATTGAGTTATAGACTTAAAATATAACATACGGACTCGGTATTAAAAATGTTTTTTTTTCCTTTCATATAACCAAATTCAAAAAAAAATCCATGCATACTTTTATCATACTTTGAAGAAAAACAAACAGTCAATAAGTATTATAACCAGTTTATGATTTTTTATTAGAACTTAACCTGCATTTCAAAAACATCAAAATTATATTTTGTTTTATTTTTTAATATACAAAATTATGAATTTATACATAAGATATATTCTCAATATTAAATAAAAAAAATCTTTTATTTTATATTTTAACTCTATAATAACTAGGTTTGACTGTCCCCAAAGTTATGGTCCATTATATTAGTTTGGACCAGCTTTAACTATTAGACAGACCAATAGTTAGAAAACATAACATTATTTTAGTTTATATCAGAAAAATAAATAATGCAGCTTATCTCAGATAAAACATATTAAATGTAATATATCTTTTGTATATAAAATTAATCACTTTATCTAGATTTTAAAATCAATTAGAGTTTTTAATAGATAAAATATTAAATAACGATTTTTATTTCTTATTTTGAAGGGATAAGAAATTTTTGTTATTTCCCCTCATCAATCTTCATCTAAGAGAATAATTACTGTTAAGCAGCACACGTGAGACATGTAACATATACAGACGTTGCAGTGCAAATGCAATTGCATGATTGATCAGCGAAGGCCTGAACTAAAGATATAATGTTCACAAAAAAAAAAAAGCAAATGCTTTTTTTAAGAGAGAGAGAGAGAGAGAGAAGAAGGATGAAAGCGCGGGAGGGCGAGAGAATAATAGTGCAGTGCAGCAAACAAAAAAAATTCAGGTGCACGTAATTTGTCTATATATGTTGACAGGACCAGAAGGGGGCTCCAAATGTTCTTACAGTAACAAAAGGAGTGGATAGGGATGATCACTGTGTTTGTTTGAGTGCAACTTTTTGCAGGACCTGAAACGTTGACACATCAAGTAATTTGGAGTTTGCTCTGCTGTGCTTTTCTCGCACATTTGCCCATGGAAAAATGATTATATTCTTCTCTATCTCACCAGATGACAAAAGTACATCAGCAACTTGAAAAAGAAAATAAAAAAATCTGCTCTTGTTCATGGATGTTCTTTTCGGGATGTGATCGACCTGGTCGTGCATATCTTTATTGGAAGCAGAATTTCTGTGTTCAACGGATAGCATCACAGCCATTCTTCTTGCTCGACATGTCAAGGAGCTTTTCCTCCGTATCTTGCTTTCGGTTTTCCATTTTTACATTATCTTCTCTTGTTATACATCTGTCTAGATACCCTTTATTGCCCGCGTCTCTTTCTTTTACCTTAGGTGTGGATGTGACAATATTGCTCACTCACCATACTTGATGTTTTGCCAAGACTGGCATCTTAAAGCTTCTGAGATACACTACCCGTTGTATGTCAACTCTGTAATGGAGTCTGCACGATTATGTTCTTACAAAAAAAGGGTGTTGTTGTTGATAAGGGAAGATCAGGCAAATTACCTTATGGCATGTGCATGCACATTTCTGACCCTAGGTAGCTGCCTTGTCATGCAATAATTGACTAACCAGCTTAAATTCGAGGCAAATATTTGGGTTTTTTTTAACACCAAGTGCCAAGTAAAAACCCTTTTTTAATAAATGTTTTATGTTATATTCTGCTTTACTTTTGAGTGAGTGTTGACCGAATATTCAACAGAGGAAGAGCAGCCACAGATATCTGATGATATAGAGAGAGCATATCTCGTACCCATCAACCTGATTGGGACGCTTTATAGAAACCCTACTATGCGTTTTTCTCCTCTTTCCCTTTCACAGATCAATGTGTGAGGACCCTCTCTGCGCTGCCATGCTGCTTGTACGGATCTCGGGGCAACTTTTGTTTTTTTAATTTCCTTCTTGCATTTGATGGTATTTGTATTCTCTCTTTTCTTTCTTTTTCTTTTTTTTATTTGCTCGTAGTGTTAGGTTGTCAGTTAAGAGGTTTTTTTTAAAAAAAAAAAGCACCGTAAAAAAAATTAAAAAAACAAAACAATTCAAAAATTAACTTATTTTCACTTAAAAACAAATAAAAAAATCTCTCCTTAGTCTCATTTATAACCCTAAAACACTCTATAATTAATTTAAAAATTAAAAATTAATTTAAATCAAAACACATTTTTTAAATTCTGATCTTTTTTTTATTCAAAGCTCAAACCACCTCCATTGAATCTTTTTTAAAAAAATGAACTAGTAAAATCAAGATTGGTGTTTTTATGGCTGAAATATAATTGACGAAAAACTTCTTCTCTCCCTTTAATTGTCAACGACTAAAATATAACAAAAATGATAAAGTTGTATGACCAAAACATAAAATGTGAAAACTATAAGGATTGAAGTAAGAAAAACATCTTGCATGAACACCCTCAAGTCTCTTTAGTTTTTGTTGTTAATTATTAATAGTTAAGTGTTAATAATAATTTCATTATTATTAATGTTCTCTTATATTATTTATTAAGTTTTTAGGATATTTAAAGTCTTTTTTAGATAACTACTATCTATTTGACCCGCATTTTACTGCAAATTGAATAATGTTTTTCAACAAAAAATAAAAATACAGACTTCTCCAACATGTTTTTATATATAAAAAATTATCAATCACAAACCCAAATGTTTATACAAGCATGTAATTAAATAAATAAATGTTTGAACAAGAGATAACTAAAATTAAAATATTTGATCTCACAGTATGGACCAGACGCTTAGGTTTGTCTAGTAACTTTGTTTCTTAGGATAATTTTTTTGTGCAATCAAACGATTATTCATGTTAATATAAAATTAAAAAAAAATGAAGTCACAATGAAAGCATATTGCAGAAAAAACTATGAAGTCCACCTATCAAAAAACCCAATACTGAATGGAGAAACTAAAAAAAATATAATTTAAAAACAAACAATGAAAAAATAAAAAGAGGTCAAGTTAGCTTAATTCACAAACCTCAAAACCATGGACATATATTGCAATAAACCCATAGAAGCACAAAGATCGATTCGTGAAAAAAAAAAACCCAAAGCAAAATTCTCAATAAAAAACATGCTTAGTGGTGAAACTATATAAAAAACAATTAACATAAAAAAATTATAAGTCAACATGGGATCTAGATGACCCTATAAAAAAGAAAAAAAACTCTCAATAAGAAAAATGCTAAGGAATTAAAGTGGAAAAAAGCATTCAAAACAAAATAAATAATAATAAAAAGCATACGAACCAAATTAGACATAAGAATAAATTAAAATCAAATACACAGAAATAAAATTGAAAACAAAATTTAACTAGTAAGAGGACAAAAAAGCAAAAGAATGAAGACCAAATTTAACATGATAATCAAATTAAACTATATAACAAGGATTAGATTGGAAAAAAAGAGTCAAAATAAGATTAAAAAAATGACTAAATTAAATATAAATAATAAATGATAGGACACACTCATACTTCAATAAGGATAAAATAAAGAAAGAAGGAGGAGAGGGAAAAAATCCTTTAGAGCCTAACCTAAGCTCTATCTCGCGCACACACGGCACTAGTAAGTAGAGGATGTCAACACGCTTCCTTTACCACTTTAAAGGAAGTATTTAGTTGTAAAATGCCACTATATGAATTGCCTAAAAGGCATGGGCAGCTTTCACATTGCATTCACAAACTTTTTTATGAATATTTTATATTTATCCTTTAAAGAATAACAAAAAAGCCAAGTATATTTATCCTTTAAAGAATAACAAAAAAACCAAGATCAAAAAATTAAAAAAAAAAAGCCCTAGCAAGGAAGCTTTAATTTTTTTTCGTTGATGACATATAAGTAATTTTACTATGCATTAAAAATTAAAAATTCAATAAAGCCTCTCGACAAACCTAGTTATTATGTATAGAAAAAACATTATAAGAAGATCAAAACACTCCTCACCATTAATTAATGAGAGTTTACTTCTAAAAGATAATTTAGTCATTTTACTATGCATATAAAATGAAAAGGATGTAAATGTTCCTAGACATAAACCTTAAAAATTTTGATTTCAGTGGTAACAAAGTTAATCCAATAAACTTGTGATTTAAGTCGTTTAACTAAAATAACTAAATTTGGCAAACTTGAAAGCTCAATCTTCAACTAATCAAATATTATATAATGATATTGAAAAAAAATCAAACATACAAAAAAAAGACAATTATAAGCCAAGAAAAAAGCCTGAGTCGGTCTACGGTAGCCCATCAAACCCACGGGTCAGATTATGAGATTGAGATAACTTGACAAAAAAAAATCATGACACCTAATTTAAAAAAAAAAATCAATGTCAAATCATGAGATGTAAAAACATAAGTCCCAAAAATAAATTAAAGCCAACAACCATTTGATTGGTAGAACCAAATATAAAAAACCACAGAAGTCAATTCTTAACAAATCAAATATTGAAGGATGAAATTTAAAAGAAAAATTAATCACACAAAAAGATCCAAAAGAAAAGACAATAATTAATAGCAAAAAAAAAAAAATAGGGATGTGCCCACCCGAATTAACCTACCAAACACACGGAGTCAAGTCATAAAATCATGATAACCTTATAAAAAAAATAAAAAATAAAATAAAATCTATTTAAAAAAATCAACATCATGAGATCATAAAAGTAAATAAGTCCAAAAAACAATGTAAGCCTATGTCAGCTTATAAAACCCATGACTCAAGCCATTTGATTGGAAGCACCAAACTTGAAAAAATCATGAATCCTAAATTTCAATCAATCAAACGTAAAATGATGAAATTAAAAAAAAATCATAAAAATAATTCAAAAGAAAAAATGACAATTAAATGAATGAGGGTCAAATTTAGAAAACAAAATGAGATGATGGATAATTTTGGATTAAAGGGCTAAATTGTAAAGAAAAATCAATTCAAACCATTAAAATAATAAGAATCAAATTTTAAAAAATAACAAATTGTAAATTTTAATTAAAGAATGAAATTGAAAACAATTAAAAGTTTAGAAAATAGACAAGAAAAAAATGAAGAAAAAAAAAGAATCTAGGCCTTTAAAAAAAATTAGATTGAATAATAAAATTAAAAACAAATCAAAATTTTAAAAAAGGACCAGGGACAAGAATTGCAAATAAAAAAAAATGAAGAATGACACTTAAATATCTCCAATTAAAGGGACTACTTGAAATTTAAAATGTCAAGCCTAAATTTTAAGAGATGAGAGAGAAAAAAATAAAAAAAAATTATTTTTGACATCAAACATGATAGTTTTTGACTATATAAATCTCATTTTCAAAAAAATAACACCAAGACAGTTCAAAAATCATCGTGGAAGGCAACAACATTTGAAAATTAGATGGCCTCACACACAACATATTAAGAAAACACAGGGTTATGTCATCAATCTTTTTAATAATATCTGTATATATTAAATTATATAATTTCTTCAAACTAGCCTTATAATTACAAAATAGCCTGGTGCAAAGACAAAAGCACCTCTAAGCATAAGTTATGGAAAATTCAATTCCAAGGAATATGCAAGTTATTTAACTATTTATCAAAAAATAAAAAAGACAAAATCATCATTAAAGGTAAGCTTTTAAAAAATTAAATTTATGGGCATAAAGGTCATTTTACTATGCATCATAAAAATAAATTCTTGAATGACAAATGGGCCATTGTGAAATTATTGAATTACCCCCATTAAAATTGTTTTTTGGTTTTTTTCAGAGAAAATAGGTATTTCATTCTAAAGTTCAACTAAGCCACTTATTATTTTGTTTTTTTTTTTTTTCATTTTGATTCCTTGTCATTGAATTTCACTCTAAAGTTAAATTGATTAGCATCCGTTCCTAGTGGTGAGTTTTTGCTGTTTGACTTATCTGTGGGGGAAACTGGATTGAGTTCATGTCGTCGTCAAGTTCTTGGAGAGATCACATGGGGGTGGCTCTGGAAGGCAAAACATGATAGTTAACTTTGGGCTACCGGCCTTTCTGGATTGAGTATAAGGTCTTTGAAGAATTGCCAAAGCCATGAGAACAATTTCATAAAGATAAATATTCCCCCTAGAAAGACCAAATTCTTTGCTTTCTTTTTATTTTCACAAAATGAAGTTGTAGTAATTTGCATGGCAAATTAAGAGAGAGAGAGAGAGAAATGCTTGTTTTCTCTTTATTTATCTAAAGAATTTCCAAGACCGGGCTCTCCAGTCCACAAGCTTACATCTAAATATCCATCCTGAATACTTCGTGTTCTCATTTTGGTTTATGAATAATTGAATAAAAAGTTTGCATGTATACGTATGTATGTACGTATCCATGAAAGTACTTCTTAAGACGATATGAAGGTACTACTAGATATGGTCACCCTCATGTTATGTAAAAAGGTGCTACTACTTATTTCTGATTTCTCAGATTAAATTTCAACTTCTTTCATGTCCATCTTTGGATGTTGGCAAATAAAACTGATCTCAGGTCAAAATTACCCAGAGGAGGAGACATGCATGCTCAGAAGAAAAAATATATCAGTAGCACATATGCATGCTCAGAAGAAAAAATATATCAGTGGTACGCAAATTGATGGAACAGTCATGCTGCAACATTCCCTAAAAACCTTCTATCTGCTACACGAGCAAGTTATGCTTTTCTTTGGGTAGGCACCAGCAATGAGCAAATGCATGTGGGAAACCAGTGGCGCTGCTGACCATTCATCAAGAACACTCAAGCACTTCAACACACACCAGCTAATTTTATATGGAATTATTCACTAGCCTTTTTAGACCTTCTCTCTCCAAGCTTGCCTTTAAACTTTACAGTATTTTTGTTTACAACAATGATTATGGAATACATAGGGGAAGTGCAGGAACTAAACCAGTATAGCCAGCCAACAAACAAATGGAGGGAAAGGATTGACTATGATGAAATGCCAAAGATGGGAGGAAAATGAACATCTGGTTACAGAACTTTTGTTGAAACAAATACAGCATACCATGCCGAAGATGAGAGGAAGTAATCTCGAAATGCGCATTGATCATTTGAATTATACTGATTTTTTGAAGCCAAACAAAATACACAGGTCGAAGGTATAAAGTGTTAATAGAACTCCAAAAAGAAGCTAAATAATGATTCCAGAGGAATGATCTTATATTGTTGACATAAACTAGAAATCAGAAGCAGAAAGACTTCTCCAACCCAACTTACTGCATTTGCAGCTTCAGCCTTCCAACCAGACTAAACTTGCGATGTCCAAGTAAAAGTGGCGCTCTTTCTCAACATTGAAGCATAGTCAGGGGGGCAAGTGAAAGATCATTTTGAGTAACTTCAGGCATCTAGCATTTAACAGCCACTGTCAACACTCTTGACAGGTCAGCAACTAGAGAACCATTGTTCTCCGAAGTCTCGAAGACTCTAAACAGACTTGATGGTCAAAAGTAATGGCAACAAATGTCATACTTCATTAATCTTTACAGTGAAACCAGGAATTTGAAATTTTGCATAGAAAATGATGAATCGAAGAAACCTGCACGTCAACAAAGAAGACCCATCTTCTATATTCAACAAGGACAAACATGTATGTCGTAGCCTTGTGATCATTTGGAGGCTGAAAAAAATCAAAAGACATAAAAAAAGAAAGCTTTTAAAGACGAGTTTTGCCAGTATGCACCGTATGATTACTATTATTTTAAAAGATCTACTGTGGCAGAAACTGCACATGACATCCACAACAGAAACTGCACACGACATCCACAACCAAGTTATATTCTTCAGGATTTGGAAAAATCACTTTCTACATCAATTGAGGAGAAGACAATATGGTTTCTTCTCAATTGTTGTCTACCTGGCCTTAGCATGCAAATGGATGAAAAACCCATAACAACATCTTGGTTTTTTCTTTTTTTTTGTTCTTTTTGGAAAAAGAATCGAAGACTAAGTTGAAGTCCACACTTAGTCTTGCTCTCTTAGACTAACAAAACCATGAGGAGAAATGAACGGTATAGATAATGTAACATCCATGCAAGCAGTTTTACCTGTATCTTTGCTCAACTTTATTCTACAGTTAATGAGCCCTACTCTAAAATAATGTCAAAAACTTTGATATAATGGTACTCCTTTCTTTCTTCTGTGCTGTCCAGATAGTTGACACAACAACCTCATGCCATCAAATGCATTTCTATTGACAATTTCACATAACACAGCAAATGGGAAAGGCAAATAAGTTGAATTGTTGATACAAATAAACGTTGTTACAACTGTTTCAATAAAGCAGCATATCATGAATGGTAAATTGAGAAATGGGGCAATTATTGCACTGTTCTTGAATTGGAAACCACCAAAGATACATGCACACAAATATGGATCACATATTCATCATAAATATGTGCATATTCTATAACATTGATCAAAGAATAGTAGATCAGTACTTTGGAAATCATTACTCCCCATCCCATGACAGAGAGCATACATGTAACTACAGCAGATTCTCCATTCATCAACTCTGTTTCTCCATCTAAATTCTAAATATAGAATACTATGTAGTATGTTGAGCTAAGCATGTGAGTGAGGGAATCCCCCTTTGGCTAGGAAGGAGAAGTTTGAAGTGCATATATACAAAGATGGCTCAATAACCCAAAAGCTTAGGCTTTTGGGTTTGAGATGGTGTCTATCAATGCATATGGTCCATCATGTGCCCAGACCAATGAAGGGTCTATGAAGACTTTGAAGCGCAGATCTTAGAGAACTACCAAGTTCTTGGATTCAAACAAATAAATCAATAAAATCAGAAATACCGTAGAAATTAAACTCAATGAAGACAGGCAGGGAAAACAATTTCCTGCAAAACCATTTCTAAACAACACAAGATAGTCAACGCTTCAATGGTCCCATTACTGCAATTCTTTTGACCCTCTAAGAGTTAAGCCTCTCATGCACAATTTAACATGTTCTTTCAATTTGGATATAATGATGGTTATTTGACTTCAGTCTATCAACTTTCATATAGAGGTGCTCAGAAAATATTGGCACTGTGAGCTTAGAGGCACAGGATTCCACAGTTTTCCAGTAATAATGGTAGTTACAAAATCAGCAGGAATAGAATCCTACATCGGAAAGTACAAATTTTGAGAACAAAATCGGGTCCCAGGTTTCCTTGCTTTTGCTAGGCAACAATATAGAGAGTTAACTAAGTTATGAAAGAGCACATTATAAGCATGTAAATTTGCATTCCCTTGCCCAAATAAAAACAAAAAAAACAAACAAAAGAAAGAAATAGAACAAGAAGCTAACCTGCAGATTATTAGTTTAGACAGATAATTAAATCTTTCAAGTAGCAGTCCTCTTGGCTGTCAACGATTCCTTCTTTTTCTTAGGCGAAGCTGATCACTCTTGTGACCTTTCGTGGAAATTGTACCCTCTACTCATTCCTTTTATGATAGAACCTTTCGGTCGAAATTTATCCTTGGTCTTGAAATGGCGCTTTTCAATCCCTCTATCTCTTCCAGCATTTGCATCCTCCCTTGAATCAAAATTATTCTTCTTATCTACTCTTCCTCTCCTGCGTGGGGCATTTCTATGAGCATGTCTCTTACCCTCTCCTTCCTCCCCGCCATCATCATTGTACATATAATCATCTTTTGATACAACTTTATCCCTTGTTTTACCGTGGTGTTTCTCGCACACCCGTTCTCTTCTAACATTTCTTGAACGCCCCCTCACATCTAAATTCTTATTCTCATCTGCTCTTCCCCTTGGGGATTTGGTACGAGCATGTGTCCTAATTTCACCTTCCTCCTCATCATCGTTGTACTTATAATCATCTTTTGGTACAACTTTATCCCTTGTCTTACCGTGGTGTCTCTCGACCTGCCTTTCTCTTCTAACATTTCTTGAACGCCCCCTCGCAAATAAATTCTTATTCTCATCTGTTCTTTCGCTAGGAGTTTTTGTACGACCATGTGTCCTACTCTCACCTTCCTCTTCATCATCATCATTGTACTTATAGTCGTCATTTTGTACAGCTTTATCCCTTGTCTTACCATGGTGTTTCTCAACCCCCCTTTCTCTTCTAGCATACTTTAAGTTCCCCCTCACATCCAAATTCTTATTCCTGTCTGCTCTTCCCCTGTTGGTTGGGGCATTTCTATGAGCATTTTTTCTACTCTCACCTTCCTCCTCCTCATTATACTCGTACCCATCTTCACTATCATCCTCAAAATCAGAACCCGCATCAGTCACTTCCACACAATCATCAGCATCTTGTTTTTCTCCTTGCCCTTCAGATTTGCCATCAGTCTTCTTTTCTTGTTGTTGGCTTCCTCCATGTACAGTGATTGATTTACGTTCTTCGACAACCGTGTGCATAAGATGAATATACTGATTCCTAATATCCACCACTGGATTCTTCTCAACTAACAATCCCCTTTTATATCCCTCCTTCAAAACAACAGTATAAGTCCCTATCTTATTCGACAAATAAAATATCCCAGGGTGGTGTAGCAATGCTCTCTTAAACCTCGACCGGATCCCCAGCCACTCTCCCAAACACAACAAAGTGTCCTTCTCCACTTTCTTCGAAACAGAAAGATTAAGTACCTCATGCAACACACCCACCACCCACCTATCTGATTCATCAGTATTAGGCCCAAGATGCATAGCATTCTCATAGGGAGAAACATAAGGCAACTTTTGCCAGTCACTAATCCACTGCTTCAACCTCTTATCCATTTCAAAACCCTTCGAAAACTGCATTGGAAACTCTATAGGCATCCCTTTAACATAACCAGTTTCTCTACTTTTTGCCTTCTTTTCCATAACTGAAACAGCCAGTCCATTACTCCAGCAAACCAACTCCAACCCCAAATCCGAACCCGACCAAGGCGACAAATTCTTATCCCCGAGAACTCTAAAATAATCAGGGA
Organism: Populus euphratica; assembly: GCF_000495115.2. Taxonomy (NCBI): domain Eukaryota; kingdom Viridiplantae; phylum Streptophyta; class Magnoliopsida; order Malpighiales; family Salicaceae; genus Populus; species Populus euphratica. The sequence continues at coordinate 482,947 of NW_011499921.1, read as the reverse complement.
ATTCAGGAACCAAAGTCTTGACACAATCTTGAGGCAAACCCAAATCCCATAATAAAAAATCAAGAAGCTTTAATGGAATTTTATCAATTCTTGAAATCATTAACAACTTTAAAAGCCTATTAGCAACATCATTCTTATAACTCTCACTTTGATAAACTAACTGTTCTTCAATATCAAGGTCAAGTACCTGTTGTGTTAACTTGACATGAGGATGGATTCCAATGCCACCAGGCAGAAATTCTTCAAAGACTGAAGGGTATCTTCTAATTAACTCTATTGGCCGTATCGGTATTTTGAGGAAGTCTTTTTGTTGAGTGATTGTGGAGATAGGGAGTGATTTTGATGGCTCTGATTTTATTAAGTTCTTGATTGAAAGCACTGGCTTTAAGTGCTTTTCTCGCTCAACGGCATGGTCTAAGCCCCTGTCTCTGACGTGCTTGATGGCCGCAAAGTCGACGAGGCTGCGGCAGTGACGTTGGTGCCGGGGTTTAGGGAGGGAGCGGAAGAGGAATTGCATTGTTCAGGCTGCAGCTTCCTCTGTTTCTTTTGGAAATGAGAGTATAGCTGGGGAGGGAAGACCAAGGGTTCAAGTAGGGTTTTGGTTTTGCATTTTCATGTACTCATTTGGTTTTGTTTTTTTTATTTATTTATTTTGAGTAAATCATCCATTATACTTGTTTATTTTTTCTTACAAGTAAAAAAATCAATCAATCAATCAAAATTTGATCCAGTTATATTTCAATTAGATTATCAGGTTTTTAAAATAAATCAATTAATTTTAGAATTTTATGACACTAGAGATTTTTATAATTATAATTTTAAATAAAGGTATTCATGGATATTTATGATTGAAAAAATTACAATGAACTTCTATAGTTTATTAGTTTTTTTATTTTACTTTTATTTTAAAAATAATTAAAATTTATATCACATAGTTTATAGTTTATGGTTTATAATTTATATAATATTTTATGTGTGTCAAAGAATTTAACAAAAAAATATTTAATTATTTATATTATTGCTCTTATATTAGACTGAAAATCTTTTATATTGAATATTACAACTTTATCATTAAAATCATAATCACCCTCCTCAATTTCACCTCCTAAAAATGCAATAACTTAAATCCAACAAAACACCAATTGAGTTACTATTTAAACACAATAAATCTCTTTCCATTATTATTTAAAAAAAATTATTTAAAATATGATAAAGATTGTTTTTTTAAAATGTTTGTTATTTAAAAATTTATGAAAATAATATTTTTTTAATTTTTAACATTAATACATTAAAATAAAAAAATACTAAAAATATATAAATCCAAACCTAAAACAATTTAAAAAATTTTAAGAGCATGATTGTATGGCAAGGTGAAATGATTCTGACTTCCAAGCCCATGGTGTCTTGCTACGGTTGATGAGGAAGAAAATTAGAACACGAGCATTTAATCATAACCCAAGAACATTATTAAGATTTTACACGTGTAAACAGATAATTCACGATTCGGATTTGGAACAATGACTTGCACTCACCAATTTCTTCAGGAAGCAATCCAATGAAGAACTATTTTTCTTCTTAAACTTTTTATTTATTTTTATTAGTTAATAATGCAATAATGATTTGGATCTAGTAAGTAAAAATAATAATTTAATAATATTCAAAGAATGACGAGCTAACTAGAGTGGAGTGTACCATGAATTACTTTTTAAAATATTTTATTATTTTTAAAAATTTATTTTTAACTTCAATATATTAAAATAATTTAAAAATACTAAAAAATAATTTTAAACATAAAAGGTCAAATTTTAGTTAAAAATGTTTTGGTTTCTTACCAGACATCTCCTAAGTAGTTATCATAATATATAAGTAAGTATATTATTGGCCACACCAATTATTTTCAAGTGGGAAAAAAATATTCAAGTTATAAAAAAAAAAATTAATAATATACATGTTAATTTTAAAACTTTTTAATCCAATTACTTATATAACTCGAGTTTTGAATGAAATTATTTAGAAAGGTATCTTAAATTAATACAGTCAATCTGGTTAGTTTAAAAATAACCCTAACAACCAACATATATAAAGTTTAAAAACAACTATAATAGACCTGTCAGGTTTAATAATTTTGTTCATTCTAAAACTATATTATAATCTAACTTGACAAAAAAAAATTATAATTCTAGAACCTTGACTGTTTTGGCAAGTCTGAAAAAGACTTGGACAACATAAGGCATGCATTGGTCCAGGTTAAAGAAAAAATAAAGGAAATGATTGACACGAATTGATCTCTCTAACCCAATGAAAACTCGTTTAATAACTCATTTATATTTTTTTTTTTGGAGTTTTGTTTTCAAAACAATATTGTTTTATTTTATAAAAAAAAAAATTATGAACCTTAGTTAATCCTCCAAACCTAGGACCCTCACTTTGTACTTATTTGATCTTAGTATAACATTTGAAAAAATTAAAAAAAAGAAAAAAAAAAGAGGGTTAGGGGATGAGCCTCTAAGAAAGCCTAGATGTATGGGCCTGAAATAGAATCACATCTATAATATTTTTTTTATTTTTAGTTAAGGATAGATGACATATTGTTCACTTTTTTTCTTAAGAAAATAATATAAGTGATGCATCATTCGCAACTATTATCAAGGGCATAAAAACAAATTTTCAAATATATTTTTTATCGGAAAACACTTAAGAAACACTATAGGAAGCTCAATAAACCCATTTATGCTATTAAATTAGCACTTCATTGGTTTAGAAATGAAAAATCAACCCAAACAAAAATCATTCATGAGTATCAATCTACATTTTTCATCATGATAAAAGGAAAAGGGTTTAACTAAAAATCTCCTTATTGAATGGAATCCATTAACATCAAAAACGATATTTTTTATCGTTGAAAAGTGGACATTTATCAACTTTCTCTCTACTCATTATAATCAAGCGGGTCTCTCTCTCTTCTCTCAAATACGTGGACTAAAATACAAGAAAAATAAAGTTTTGAACGAGTTATTCAATCCCCAAACTCAAAGGGACCAAAAATGATTTTTGCCAAAACACAAAGAGTAAATTGGTTGAAAAGGCATAAATACACAATTTTTTAAAAGGTCCTCCTAATTGTTCTTTTAGACAATTTCAATCCTTTTATTTTCAATTATGTGCAAATAATAAAATTAGATTATTTTCTGTTAAATTAAGCTTTGAGACAATTATGGAATGCTTTTTTTATATATTAAGTTAACTACATAAAACATCAACCGAAACAAACCATCAACCTCAAATCTTAATCAACAAAATATTAAAGGATTCAATTAAAATAAAAAAAATCAATAACCGAAGTTAAAAAAAGAAAGATCTGAGTTGACACCTTTTGTTTTTTTCTAAAGGCATGCTATTGTTCATTGCTTATAATTTTGGTCCTTTCACCTTCAATTCCTTGCAAACAATAACTAAATTGAATTTTTTTTCATGAAATTGAGTGTCAAACCTATTTTGAGATGGTTTTTTTAAAAAAAAAAACATAAAAAATGATATAAAAGATAAATCAAAACAAACAATCAACTCAAAATCATAATCAACACAACATCAAAGAATAAAATTGAAATAAAAAAAAATTGAAAACAAAAGGAGAAACAAAATGAAAAAACAAAAAACATTATTGTAATTCATAGTGAATTATCTCAAAATTCATAGTGGATTAGTAAGCTTTTTTAGTTTTAATTAGATAGATAACCCGTACTATATAGAAAGCCATGTAAAAAAAAAATTAACATAAAAAAAAGATGTTCAAGCACCATTAGGGTGTTTTAAAGATGTATGAAAAATGTGTGGCTTGGATCATAAACCGAGCCGGATCCAATAAGCTGATTTGATAAAAATAAAACTCAATGATAGTAAATAGACTTATTTTTTTTTTTTAAAAAAAGTGACCATATCATATGATGACATCCACAAAAAGAAAGTTTGTCAAAAGAAAACAAATTACAAAACTAAATTTTCAAACAACTCAATGCTTAATGATAAATTGAAAAAAAAAAGACAAAAGAACTACTCAAGTTAATATGCAAAACCCATGATCGAGGTTATGAGGATGAGATAACCCTATAGAAAAAAAATACAAAAAATTAATACACAATTCATAACAGTCCAACTATAAAAGGATAAAAAAAATTAATCAACAAAAATAACAAAAAAAATCTAACAAATCCTGGCAAGTTCACCAAACCGTATGAGTTAGATCATACAAATGAAATAACCTAAAAAGAAGGAAAAATATGAAAAAATAAATTCAATATTAAAAAATAAATTGAAAAATATTCAGTTTTAAAATAACAACTCGAAAAAAAACCCAAGTCAACTCAGACTAACTCATCAAACCCATAACCTAGATAATGATATCGAGATAACACCTTAGAAAAGAAAGCAAAGAAAATCATGAATTTTAATTTTTAATAAATTTAATATTAAATGATGAAATTGAAAAAGAAAACCAGTGTAAAAAAAATATTGATGTCAAAATATGTGATGTGGTCATGAAACTGGGACAATCCCATCAAAAAACATTATAAAGCCCAATTTCAAACCAACCTAACGTGAAATGATAAAATTGAGATTTTTTTTTTAAAGGACCTAAAGTAAAGAATAGCACTAAAAAGAATAAAAAATAAATTTAAAACATAAACAAAATAATAAAAAACATTTATTTTTTTAGCAAATCATCATGAATTTTAAAGAGAAGAAAGAGAAAAAAAAACGAGGAATAAAAAAAAAAAGGTCACCACATATCACCAAACATGACATGTGTTTCACCACTTGACAATCCTTGTCAAGTTGCTTTTAACTCCACCAAGAAAGTTGGTGGTTGGCCACCAAAACAAGCCATAAACATTGCTATAATTTAAAGGTTTTATCTTCTGGCATATGCAATGTATATGCTAACAAAGTTGCTCTAACCATTTACCCTATCATATCAATTTTGTTTTTGGTTCAATTTTAGTTTTTTAAATTTAAATTGTTTTGCATCAATGTAATTTTATTTTATTTTTGTCAAACTAAAGATCAATCGAGCCCTAACATTTCCCCTTGATATTGCAAATACCCCATATTTAAGTAACCAAAATAAACTATCAAGTTAAATCTTAAATAAAATACAATGTGAAATGATCAAATTAAAAAAAAAAGAGTTGAGTGATTGAAAATAAAAGGTCATGTACTATTCCCTTAACTATGCAAATCAATCCTAATTTTAGCAAATAAAAAAATGAACTAAATATTAGTTCAAGTTTCAAATTTAGTTTCCAAAACTTTAATTATTTTAAATCAATAAAATTAAATTTTATTTCATCAAATCAATAGATAAAATATTTCCCCCATGATACAAAATACTCATATATAAGTATAGAAATCAAATCACCAAAGACTAATTCCAAATCAATATAATGTAAATAAACCAATACAAAGGAAAAAAAATAGAGATGAAAATAAAAAAATTCCTAGAAGAAAAACAAAATCCATAGTGATTCCACTAGGATATAGTAATTTTTGATAATTTTAGATAAAAATTGAATATTTATTCAAATTTTAAATTTAATTTTAAAGTTTTAATTTTTAAAATTTTTAAAATTATATTTTATTTTGTTAGATTAAATGTCAACAATATTTATGTAAAAGTATTAAAAATTAATCATAAAATTAATTTTAAATCAATGTAATATTAAAATATCAAATCAATAAATTAATAAATAAAAATAAAAAGAAATTCTAAACAAAAGAGGAATTATTATGAAAATCTATGATTGTTTTAATAAGGTATTTTAAAAAAGTGTTTGTAGTTATTTTTTAAATTATTTTTTATTTAAAAATATATTAAAATAATATTTTTTTTATTTTTTATAAATTATTATTAATATTAGTATACTAAAAAAATTTAAAAATGTAAAAAATTAATTTAAAATAAAGAAAATATAAAAAAATTTAAAATTTCTCAAAAATATTTTTAAAATGTTAAAGAAAACTTAATTCCTCTTAATTTTTTTTAGTGTGTGTATATATATACATAAAAAATTCCAATTGCAATTGCTTGTCAAAACAAAATAGTCTTTTCCTTTCTCAACAAACCAGACTGTCCTGTCCAGTTCAGTCCTTTTTCACCGACTCCACCCAGACCATACAGCTGGGAAACCTCATTTCATCACGCTCTTTTCGCCACCGGAAACCGGCCATGGCCGCCTCCTCCTCTGGCAGCTCGCCACCGATCTCCACCATATCTTCCCTACCGAAACGTTTCGAATTCTCTCCCGATCCGCCGCCCAGAATCTCTCTCTCGGATGACCAGTACCAGCATTGCTCCGAGGCTTTACACTTCTTTAAAGAGAAACTCAGGACCCCGGAGAGAATCGCACAAGAGTTCGCTCATTTACAGGTTCAAAATGACATTTCTTTATTTATCTATAGATGCTATCTTTTTGTCCTTACTTTTTTTTTTTGGTTTTGTTGGGATTCGTTTTCAAAGCAAAATAAGATTGTTTTGATATGCCAATTTTTTTAGGCATCAAGTTTATAGATGGGAAGCATGAAATGGGTTCTTGTGGTTTGCTGTTTTGAGGATGTTTTGAGGGCCATTCTGTTTGGTTACTGAGAAAAAAATGGGAAGTGAAAGAAAATGTTTTTTTTACCTTTTCTTTTTCATGATTGAAAGTAAGTGAAAATTCATTCTTCAAAGAGACTGAAAGCAGAAGCCAAACTAGATTTAGAGTAAGCTATAATTACTGCAAATAGTGACTGTATAATGACAAGATCACGGATTGGAGTTCCTGGAAGCTTACATTTTACAACAAAAAGAAAATAATCAAGGACACTGTCATGGGGGAGCATTTTCCTTCGTGACATCTAGCATTTTTTCCCTCCAGATAAAATAAAGAGAGGCACCTCCTGGCAATGCTTCACAAGATAGAAGAAAGCTATCTTCTGAAGATTTGGTGACTCATCTTGGCTTAGCTGAATTACCCTGCCAGTCTCCAATAGACCTGTTGATATTGCACTTTTGTAAAAGATGATGTCATGTAGGTCTGGCATAGAGACATGTGAAATCTAAGTGATGCCAAGTTTCATTGCTTTGATTACATAAAACAGAGAGAGGATTAATGCTCTTTCCCAATTTATGTCGTTTGTAGAAAGCTTGTTGAGCACAATCAGCCAACATTGGTGCTGTGTTTTGGAACAAAAAGAGATCCCCAGAAAAGTCAAACTGAAAGTTTGGTTCTTTCTAAAGACAAGTTTTTGCACACAAAAGGGAGAGAGACATTTCCTTTTAGGGTTTTTGGAATTGAATATTAAAGGAACTGTTTTATTTTATGCAAACATGTTCTCAAATTTTTGTTTCTGTTTCTTTGTTATTTTTTTGCTTGCAAAATTATGATAAAAAAGTGGACAAAAAGATTAAATTCAATTTAACATCAACAAATCAATAAATGGGATTCTAGTTGATGTGGGCTGGACTTAATCTTGGTTTTTAAAAGCTGTGTATGTGATGTTAAAGCATGTTGTTCTCTTGTGATGTTCTTGTTGCAGGCTAGCAGGATAACACCGTCTCAGATGGCAAGAAGCTGCAAGGTGGCTCTTGATGGTGTGAATGTGAACAAAAACCGGTACCTGGATGTTGTCCCATGTAAGCTCTGTGTGTGTGTGTGTGTGTGTGTGTGTGTGTGTGTGTGTGATTCTTAGAGGTTTAGATCACTTGTATGGTGCTTCAAGAACACATTTTGACTAATGAACAATTTTTTTCCACGTTATTTATTTCAGTTGACCAATACAGGGTTGTTCTTAATCCATGCAAGGATTATAGACCATCTGCAAGAGGATATATTAATGCGAGCCTCATCACGGTAGAGTACATTGAAGCTTTAGTTTATTCTCTCTCAATATAAATCTATATAAGGTACTTGAAACTATATTTTTGCTTGTCCTTCTGACCCAATAGGAATTACTTGTTTTTGCAGAATTCTTCATCAGATAACATTTCACGGTTCATAGCTACACAGGGCCCTCTACCACATACATATGAGGATTTCTGGGAGATGATAATACAGCACCATTGCCCTGTGATTGTGATGCTTACTCGATTAGTGGACAATTATAAGGTACTTCACTGTTTTTAGTTCAAGTTATTTATTCTGATTCCTAGTCATATGTGACTGCCACGGAAGTGGTTGAAAGAGTATATGATGCCTCAATTCTGAAGATGCTGCAGGCCATTCATGTATTTTGTTGTTCAACATTTCTTTGTGTGTGGGTGTGCGCACATGTGAGTGAGTGGGTTAACATGCATAGTTTTCCTATTGAAAAAGAACAAGTACTGTAATGAACCATAGCTAAGCACTTGCACCTCATTGTACAGGCTTTTATGATATGCACAATTTAGTTTTCTTGACATTTAAATGCCCTGAATCACTTCTGAATTTGAATTGTATGTGCAGATAGTAAAATGTGGAGATTACTTTCAAGCAGAAGATGGTCCTAGAGGTTTTGGAAATATTTCTATTGTGACGAAGTGGATCAAAACTACTGACACCTCATTGCTGTTGCGCAACTTGAAGGTGGGCTATAAAGAGGTAAGTTTTATTTATTATATTTTCAAATGATCAGAAGAAATGTCAATGATGATATATGGATCGTTTAAGCAAGCTAAAAATGAAAAAATAAATGTGGTCAATGGTGAAATGCACTATTATTTCTCAAAAGGAATGGTTTCTATGTTTTTTTTTTTTATGCGCTGATATAAAGAACTGCTAGAAGCACAACTTACCTTTCTCATGAATTTGGCTGTTTTTAGCTTTAGGATAAGGAATTAATGTGCTAGATTGTTGTGAACATGGAGACCAGAATCACATGCTAATATTCAAATGCAGTTTTAGGTTCTAGGAACATGAATGACTAGGGTTCTGGAATTTTGAAAGAAGCTTGTCTCTTGTAAGTTGTTTGCACTTGCGGAGGAAAACAAGGGATCAGGGTGTACTAGAACAGTATGCTTCTGAAAACATGCTACTGGGATCTTGTTTACATCCTGCTGCTATGAGACTTCATGAGTTCTGTCATAACCTGATTTTTTACCCTTTTTTTCTTATTTTTTCCAAAAAAATATATCTTTGATATATTCGCGTTGTTTTTTGTATTTTTAGCGTCTTTTCAAAAGAATAAAAAATTCAAAAATTTACTGTCGACGTGTTTGGTTTTTAACACACTCATTTCAAAATCATTGATCAACTTTTCTTATTGAATTAATGTTGACTTTGCTTTATTTAAAAATATAAAAATACAAAAAATAAGATACATAAAAAATAAACAAAATATTTGGACAAGGAGACCAAAATGCAAAGGAAGAAGATGAGGGACCAAAGTGTTTTTTTATTTACTTGGGGCCCAAGAAATTAAGAGGAAAAAGACAAACTTGTTTTGCCTATAAATAAGTGGTTGTACCACACACAAAAGGGGAGGAGAATTTTGGGGAAGCATTAGCAAAATAAAAAAAAAGAATTAGTTAGAGCACTAAAAGAACCCACACACAATCACTTTCTTTCTCTCATGAATCACCAAAACCAAACAAATAAAATTTCTGACCATCTCCCTTATTAAGCAAAACAAAAAACTCATCTCCTCCCACAGACAAACACACACACACTACAAGCTCTCCCCATGCTCTTCGTTTCATTTTTTTCCCCCAAAATCTGATCTCCTCCAACTTTTCATCTCTTTCAAGCCATCAACCTAGCATTTGACTCAAAACCAGCCTCTCTCCCTCTCAAACCAACCCAAACCATTAGATGCCTTGGCGTTGTAAGCAAGACCCATCTTCAACCTTTAGCCGACGCTGCCCACCCAAGCTCCTCTGAGATCATCATCTTTTCTTCCCCCAGAAGCACATGTCCCCCATCAGCTCCATCCTTGTCAAAAGCAAACCTTCTAATAGCCATTACCAAGTGCCATTACCACTACCATCAAAACCAATCCAGCACCTTCTAGCCAGAATAACCCATACCAACCATCACCATATTCAGTGCTGATAGCCAGCATTTCCTCCACCCAGCTGTGATTGAAACCCAATAGCCTTTCCAGCTAACAACCTTGTTTTCTTCTTCACCATGGGCAACCTGGCATAACCATCCACAATCAGCCATCACCATTGACAGCCAGGACCTTCTTCTCCACCATTGGTTAGCCTTCACTTAGCAACCCCTCCCCAAAACACCAGCCTCCTCCACTATTGCCTCCTCTGAAACCATTAAAAACACGCCAGCCAGCTGTGACCCCAACTGTCCAGCCCTTACCCTTTAAGATGATTGTTGGATTGTCTAATTATTATGTTGGTTAGTAATTTGTGTGTTGATACCGTGGCTAAAATAGCTTGATTAAAACGCATTTTTTGTGTTTTGCCAAACATGGCCTTAGTCTTTAATAATTTTTTTTTTAAAAAAAAATTTGGAAGATCATCTTGCAATTAATTTTGAGTTCCCCACATTTTTCCCCATATATTGAATATTTGAAATTGTGACCTACACGGGAGGTGTTTTTTGGGTATTAATTTAATTAGTTTCCTTTGCAAAAACAACAAAATCTTTCTTTTAAAAAATATAAAACTTTATTTTAAATTGCATATGACCAAGTCTCTCAAAAATAAAAATAAAAAATCATATTACATAAATAATAATAAAAAAATACATGGCATGATTTAGCATCCTTAAATATAAAAAATCAAGAAAAATAATTTACTTGATATCTTTGCATGCATTTTTGGATTTAATAATCAGTTTATGAAATCCATGAGAATTTAACCTACATTTTAAAAATACAAGAAAAAAAAATTATTTTGCTTGTTCAAATATCAATGATTACAAACTTATGTGTAAAACGTATTCTCGATATTAAAAGAAAAAAGTAAAAAATATATTTTGACGTTAAAATGGTTAGATTTTAACCTGATAAGATAGAGATTTGTTTATCGAGGAGGACTTTTCTTAAACCTTAGATAGACCATTTGTTAGAAAACACAACAATACCTTGGTTTATATCAGACAAATAAACAATGCAATTTACCCTAAGTAAGGTGTGCTATGGGGGATACATCCTTCATATACACAACCAGTCTCCTTATCCAGACTTTGAGATCAGTTAGGGTTCCTTGTGACCAAAATACTATGTGGCGACTCCAATTTCTTTTTTGATGAGAAATAATAATCTATTGTTCTTTCCACTCATCACCTTGAAGTTCCCAGTCCAGAGTGACGATCGACGATCGCTGCACACATGCAACAGGTTCATTACCTCAATGGACATCCTATGAGAGTAGATATCTTTCACATGAGCACATCATCACCATGTTCAGTGTCTTCCTAAATGGAGAGGAAAAATCATTTGGGAGGTAATGCAGCAATATAAGGATCGTATCAGGTGTCAGAATGATTTCAGTAAAGGTAGTTATGATTTTGGTCTTGCTCTCATAGCTGATGGGTATCTCTATTTGGAGTCAAACCTTGTGCTGGTGGCAGGCCATTTGTTGAAATATTTATCCTATTTTAACTCATGTTAGTATATACACTCATTTAGTTTGTAAATGTTTTTAAGGCATAAATAGTAATGGTTCTGCAGTGTTTCCATAGAAGAGCGTTTAGGATGGAAACAATAGCACTGTTAAGTAAACAACTAGGCCACAATGCCACGAGTAGTTACAAACCATAATTTGGTTCTATGGTTGTGGGAAATGCTCTGGTGTTTTGTCTTGAACTTTCTTGTTTCTTGAGGCTTAGGGATCAACTGCTGGATTGTACCCCTGCTTTGCTTTGTAAATTTTGTTTGATCTCCAGCACAGCTACATATATTTTACCAATAGTTTAGGAAGTTTGAGGTTCAGTTGCTTGCAGCCATAAGCAATTTGGGTTTGCATGTATCAGTGGAGCCCCCCCCCCGGGCGAATCTTTGTATTTAGTCATCACTCTCCCACTCATCACAAAGCTTTGAATTCAGCCAATTTAGGATATCAGGGGGCACTTTTGTATGTTTATAGACTTCCCATTTACAACTCTGTTTTAATTTAACTAATCATTTTTTCTTGTAATTTTTTAAAATAAGAACTCAAGCTAGAACAGACATCCATATAACACTTGAGTTTTTCCTCCAGAGGGATGCTTTAGTTCTGTACCTACATCCACTGCCATTTAATCCTGCTTTCTAACTACTTGCTGACTGAATATAATGTTTGGTTCTTTCAGAATTTTATTGCTTTGTTTCTTGCAACAATAGCCCTCTTTAATGATGAAAACTGATTAACACGTTATTACCTTCTCCTATATTATTTTTCTTCCAGGCAGAGGAGCAACCCATGAATGTTTTGCATATCCAGTATCCTGAATGGCCTGACCATGGAGTTCCAGAAGACACAATTGTTGTCCGTGAAATTTTTAAAAGAGTATATCATGTACCACCCAGTCTTGGCCCAATAGTGGTCCACTGCAGGTTCAACTCGTGTATATTGATTATTTTTTCTTTTCTTTTTATGACTGGTGATTTGCTAGATTTCCATAACATCTGAGACAACCTCTCTGTTGCTCAGTGCAGGAATTGGTAGAACAGGAACATATTGCACAATTCACAACACAGTCCAGAGAATCCTTGTCGGTGACATGTCTGCTTTAGACATTGCTAATACCGTTGCCACATTTAGGTCTCAGCGAATTGGGATGGTTCAAACCATGGTATCTTCTTCTGCTTGTTTAAAGCTTCAATTTTTTATTTTTTTTTTCATATGCTTCAGCTTTCAAGTTCATGAAGACCAGTGCCTTTTAGTGTCGCATGTTGCTGTCTATGAGTTGCCAATAGCATTAAACATTAACAAAATCAGCATTCATTGACAAATGTGTGGAGTAGCTCAGCCAAAAGAAAGTCCTTTTTCTCACAATCCACGAATGGATGTCCTCATTTTCAAGGACACGTCTTAGTTCAGTTTTAATGATATTTTTGAAATTAATATTGAACTTGACTGTTTGAGATTTCTTCCTTGGTTAATTTGTTTCATTGCCAGCTTGAGAAAGAATTTTCATTTTTTAATTTATGTCAAACTTTATTTACTGACCATAAAGAATTATTTATATCCTATGGTTGTGCTGCCATAATTTCTATGTTTCTTTCCATGGTTCTTCGACTCCATTTTTTCACCTTTTCAGGGATGATTTTTAGTCCATTCTTGGTTGTCATTGTATAGAGCAGAAAGAGCACTGAAAATTTTGCAATGGGATGTATTTTGAAGCAATATTTGCAGTTATCATGTATCCATCCCATTTATCTTTGCTGACTCTTTTCAACTCTGTTCACCAGGAGCAATACATTTTCTGCTATGAAGCGATCATTGATGAATTAGAAGATCTCATCTCAGAAATATGAACAGCTAGCATACCTCAAAATGGTATGCCATTTTTTTCCAGTTAATACTTCTTATAGGATTAGGCTTCATTCAACATTACCTGTGTTTCAGTTGTTGGGTAGAATAATATTATGGCTTCAGTTCATTTCCTTTATCTAATCACAATATTATCATTTTGGTGTTTTAAATTATATGTAACCCAGCCGTTTGATCCAGCTGACGTGTCTTATTTCTTTCATGCAGCTACATCAGTGACTTCTCCTCGTGATAAAAAATGAACTTGAATTGAACCAAGAGTGCTGCGACTGCTTGATCAATCCTCAGAAAGTAATGAGTCAAGCTGCCCTCTGCCCTCGATATGTTTGTCCCCTGTAACAGTCTCTGTAACTCTGGCCTTCTTGCGAAACAAAGACTGCTCTGGATACCGCAGAACAGCCAATTTTCATGTTAGCAAGAAGTTGCCAGGACTGAATCCTTTGGACGATGTAGTAGATACCTGCGGCTGTCTGCATGGAGATAATTGCAGCCATTTGAAGTTCAGTTCCTAATTATTATTTTTTTGAGATGGTTGTAAAATTCTAAATGCTAAAAGCGATGTTAATGGACAAATGAATTTCTTGACATTCTAAGAAATCTTCAAATGATGCTCAGGGAATCTTAAAAATATGGTTTTGGCTGCCTGGGTAGTGTCAGAGGAGCTACCTGGATACGCCAAGAAGCTGAATCATTTGCTGGTTCCTCCTCTGGTCATCGTTTTCATAAAAATTGCTATAGTTTGTTGTTTTTTCATGCTATTGAAAACAAAAGGCAATGAATTTCCTTCTTGTAGTGAGTTTTATGAAAACAAAAACAGCAAACCAAGCTACTTTATTGTCTGAAACAGTGTCTATTCTAAAATTATTGGGCTATCAAACTCATCAGCTGATATTACCAGTTTTCAGGGCATTATCATTATAGCCATAACTGTATTTAAAAGAACGTGGTAGCATTTTAATAGGGATTATCATTTAAAATGTTTTTTTATTTATAAAAATATTTTATTAAATTTATATTGAAAGAACGTGGTAGCATTCTAAAATTTTATTTTAAAAACGGGTCATGAGCTTCAAAAAATTTATTAATATAGTTATTTTATTTTATTTTATTTTATTAAATTTTTTTAAAATAAACTATACTGTGATGCTGTAATATTTTTTTAATACCATATATTAAAATGTTTTTTTTAATATTATAATAATTATATAAAAATAAATTATCAACATAAATCCCATGCATATATTATATAAGAATTAAATTAAAAAAATAAATAATCAAAGAAAGAAAAGGCCTAACTAAAAAAAAAACACTGTGGACAGTTCTCCAAGATGTGAGAAACATTGTTTTCCCGACTTTCTAATAGCTCTATTTATTTATAATTGCTTTAAACATATCCGTATTAAATGCAATTTAAGATCACATCAATCAAACAGAAGGAGGACATGAGCCTGACTGGAGCTCGAACTTCCTTCCTCTAATGAAGCTTCATCATGGTGGGCCTCGAACAGACGGAGTACATGATTGTATCCAGTCTTTTAACCTTTTGTCC
>NW_011499921.1:431732-467673 GCF_000495115.2 Populus euphratica | reverse complement strand
CTTTGAAACACATTTTCATTTCTATTTGTTGGTGGTGAGTTGAGTGTTTTTTTTTTTAACAAATAATATCTTAAAAAATAATTAAATTGTCATGAAAAATAAAAAAATTAACAGAAATATTAAAAGGTTGTTTAAAAATATAGTAATAATTGTTTTTTAAAATATTTTTTATTTTAAAATACATCAAATTAATTTTTTTATTTTTTAAAAATTATTTTTACATGAACAAATCAAAATAATCTAAAAATAAAAAAATATTTTAAAATAAAAAAGATATAAAAAATTAATTTTAAAAAATATTTATAAAACACAAAAAAAAAAACAAATCTGAGTTTAGAAACAATTATAAAAATAAAAATAATTAATATTAACCATTTTAAAACAAACAAAAATCAATTATTTCATTAAAATAATAGTAATAGTAATAACAATAATAATAATAACAATAAAATAAATAGTGATAATAATATTAGTATTCTGTTTGAAATACCTATTAATTTCTATTTTTTAAAGATATTATTTTTTATTAAAAATTAATTTTTTTATGTTTTTAGATTATTTGAATATATTAATTTTAAAAATAATTTTTTTAAAATAATAAAATACTATATAATATATTTATAAATAAAAATTCCGACCAGTACCGCAAAAGGGTAAGCGTGGCACGCAAGAGAAATCTTGCTTTGGGGAGAAAGGAACATCTTTTGACTCTGACAAAAAAGACGTTCCCCACACTGTTTGATCTTGTACCAATCATCCTTTACTTGGTCTTGCTGACAACGAAAGCAATCATATCCTTTTAAGATCTCCAAGTGCTTTTATTCTTTCTCCATTCAGTTGATCATCACGGTTTTGGTTTTGGGATTCATTATGCCCCAAGTGTCATATATTTTTAAAATAGTTTTTTTAAATATATATATGTATATATAATAAAATGAATATTTTTTTAGATTTTTTTAGTTTTTTATATAGATATTTAAAAATTATCTAAAAATACTAAAAAAAATTAACCTAATACTTTTTCATTCTAAAAGTACTTTAAAAAAAATACAGACAAAAAAAAGCAGAAGTTATACCGAACACCCTTTAAATTTATATTTTCAATCCAATTTAAGATATATCATTTTTAACCTGCTGATTCTTCACAAAATAAAATCGAGGTAATTATATGCAATTTAATAAAGAAGTTAAAACTCAAATCTAATAGAGTTCTATCCTGCTATCAAGAATAGAGTTTTTAAAGCATTAAAACTCTCTCAAATCTATTTTAATTTTAAAAATAATGAATTAATGTAGGACTTTTACTAGAATACTTAGGCTCCGTTTGTTTGCAGAAAAATTATTTTTTAAAAAAAGTAAATTTTCCAGTGTTTTGTTATGTTATGGAAAATAAACTGAAAAATAATTTATTAATGTTTTATTTTTTTCAAGTTTATTAAAATAATGAGGAACAAATCTTACAAATTAAAAAGTTGAATAAGAATGAAATTGAAAAAAAATTTAATTTCATAAATTATCTAAAATAAAATAAATAATAATCAAAATAATAAAGATAAAATCTAAAAAAAAAAGATGAAGAAATTAAAATAACAATAATTAACATTTCATAAAGTATTTCAAATAAAATAAGTAATAATTAAAAGAATGAGGATCAAATTTGATAAATAAAAAATTTCAATAAAAAAATAATAGGAGAAAAGCAAATAATAATTATAAAAATGAGAATCAAATTTATTATAAAAATTAAATTTTAAGAAATAAAATTGAAAAATAAATATTCAAAACAAAATATATGTAGCAATCAAAAGTTTGAGGATTAAATTTGATATAATCAGCAAAAAATAACATTTCTAAATTTTTCACAACTTTCATAAAGTGTTTTCCGTCCAAATTTTTTAGGAAAACGTTTTCCTGAAAACCAAGTCAAATTTTCCTTTAACTGGAAAGTGTTTTCCGTTGACCAGCTTTCCTAACAACAAACAAACATAAGAAAGTTTGGAAAGTGATTTACCGAAAACTACTTTTCGAAAAACAAGCACAGCAAAAAAGAAAAACACTTTTCTGAAAACTAAATTAAATTTTTTTTTGACTAAAAAATATTTTTCTTTGACTAGAAAGTATTTTTCGTTGTCTGGAAAGTGTTTTGTGTTGATTAAAAAGTATTTTTCATTAACCAACTTTTTTAACACCAAACAAATAGAAAAAAAATTTAAAAATGATTTTTTTAAAATTACTTTTTAAGAAACAAATTTAACTTTAATAGATAAAGAATTACGTTTTAAAAACTATTTTGATTTCTCAATTTAGAACTTTTATTAGAATCCTTAATAGAAAGCATTACGTTCCCAACAAAAGCACGTCACTTACTAGGAAAAAAATCAATATAATTTCGATGGAAGGGGAAGTTCTTAATAAATTACTTTTAAAAGTTTGAGAGTAAAATAGACAAAAATAAAATCGTGAGGTCATAGTAACATTAAGACTTCCTGGATGGTATTTTGAAAGATAAAAAAGTGAAGTAGGAAATGTATATAGATATAAGTGATCAACATATATATTGGTCACCTATTTAACATATTGATCTATATACTAAAGATAGTTACTTTAAGTGATTTAATGCTTATTTTATTTAAATAAAGTTTTTAGTTTAAATTTTTTTATGAATGAAGTATATCATTATTAAAAAAATTTTATTTTTTAATTGATTAACCTAACTTGATCAGATTAGTCGAGATCTAGCAGGTTTATGAGATTTAAATTAAAAAAATCATTTTATAAAATTTAAATTAAAAAAATCATTGGTTAAACAGTAAAAAGGATTAACATTAAGGGATAGCTTTAGCTTTATTCATCGAAAAATGACAAAAATAATACTATTCTATTATTCTTTTCCAATAAGATTTTAAGCTCAAATTCTTTAAATATAAAATTTGAATCTTTAACTTTTTTATAAATGAATAACTTACTATCACTTAGTAAAAAAACCTATCATTAATTTTTTTAGATTAACATGAATATACAAGCTAATTTACATGTATCACAATTAGTCCCATAAACTCTAAAATTAACGATCATATAAGTCTTTAGTAGTCATTATATAAAGAATCAAATACTCGAACTTGAGACCATAAAATAAACAAACCTCTTAATTTCAAGTTTTTATTATTTGCCATCTTCTAGATAGTTAGAAAACCTATCATTATTAATAGTAGAGGAGTGAGAATAATGTATCATACATAGTGAAATACTATGCATTTGGGCCCTATCTTTACCAACAAAAAAGAAAAGGAAAAGGAAAAAAAAATAAATCAAATTTACCACTAAGCTTAATCACAAGCTAAGAATTACAATATATACATGCATACATCATACATACATACATACATACATATATATATATATATGAAAGTCATGACTAACATAGTGAGATCCTATGCATTTGCCTCTTATCTTTAAAAAATTTATTTTTGATAATTGTGATTTAAAACAATCCCAAAACTAATTTTAAATAAAAAAAATCAAATTTACCCAACTCATTGAGAACATAATACCAAACAGAAGCTTATCATATAAACACGAAATTCTTTGTTTATGAATCTTACTCGTCTAAAGACTCACAGGTTGTCGACCCTCCTAGTCAAAGAATCATAAATCAGCATGGGAATCCTCAAAGTCACTTCCGTTTTGTCTCCCATCAAGCACATTCCATGGGGAATTTCTCGTGTTCATATTCCTTGGCCTCCAGTGTTCATAGGGTCTGAACACATATATTTTAATTAGAGTGATAGGGATATTTTGCATCAACTTAGACGTAACATCCTTCTCTTGACAATCTTTATCGGGATATTTTGCATCAACTTAGACGTAACAATCTTTATAGCGTATTCTTCACATCGGCTTGATGTATCAATTTTTTTTTATTAAATTGCTTTTAGATACTTAGTTTTAAAAGTTCGAATCCATCAAAAAATTCATGGATTTTCTTAAATTATAAATTAAGCTGTATATATATATATGTGTGTGTGTTTTAATTTTTTTTTGATAATCCAAAGTATCAGACTAGCTTATGTAAACTACAATTAATTTTTAAGTTTATTAAATATTTTATAAGCTTAATAAACAAATAAAATACTACGAGGATAATATATATACATACAAAAATCAAATTCAAATAAAAAAACCCTGCGGGGCCGTGACATGAAATGTTAAGTTTTTCTTGCGTGTGAAGATGATTGAAAAATCACAAGTGCCCATTGATTGGTCATTCTGTAGGATTAGATCATAGGAATGCTTCTAACTTCTTAGGTATTCTTGGAAAAGTTAAACGAGCCACGCCATTAAAAAAATTAAAATTAAAATAAAAATTACTACCCAAGATCACTATTTTATTTATTGATTGAAGGGCACTCTTTTTGTTTGTTCAAATTTATGTCAAATTAGTCTTCTTCTATTATCATTGGTTATTTGATTGTTCAACGAATAATAAATTAAATAAACTGAATGAGAATGTCTAGATTTAGAAAATTCAATAGTTTGAAAACTTGTTTTTCCCACGAGTCCTAGTAGTGTGAGGACTTTGAATAAATAGTTGTCACACAAACAATCTTTTTCAACTGACTTTAGAGTCATTCTACATAGTGGGTTGCAATAGGTATGAATTGGATTAAAAATTTTCTAACAGAAAAAAACTATATTCAGACAATGTTAATATTTTAAAATAAAAAAGAAAAATCTAAAATTTAATTATTAATTTGACTAGATTTAATAAACTTGATTAATTGAATAATGTAATTACAAATAAGATATTGACAATAAATAAAACAAAAAAAATATTATAGTAATTAATTATTAAAAAATAAGTTGTTAATATCATACTCGAGATGAAAACAAAGAAAAGTCTATTGGAGGCTCGTCATCACTTTGTTGCTATTATCACCCCATCAATAGATGGAGTTCACCAAGAAAGTTCTAACAACACTCTGAAAGGCTACATGATAAAATTGATAGAGGCTGCATATGCTATTAAAGTAATAATCTAAAAAGCAAATTAATTAAAATATTATGAAGTGAATATCTCATACTTATATTTAATTAATTAATTAATTTAATTCAAAAATAAAAACTCTTTAAAAAAGCTAAATTGAATAAAAAATAATAAATAAAAAGACTTAAAATAATCAATGTCATTTTTAAAATCAGTGAAAAAATTTATCACAAGCAATAAAAAAAATAACATAGCTCGATAACAACTTAAATAAATGCTCAATAATGAAACTAAAAAAAATAAATAAGCTTAAAAAAAGAAGAAGGAAAAATCAAGTAAATATGAATGAATATTTTAAATCAGGGTTAATCTTTTAAATTTACAATTTATAAAATCTTAGATTCGAGCTTAACTAAGAAGCTCAACTTCCAGCTAATTTAATGTTGAAGGATGAATTTAAAAAAAATATTAATTTATAAAATTTTCTCAAAGTGAAAACACAACAATAAAAAGAATGACAATCAATCTAATAGGATAAGAAACCAAAAGATGATGAAATCATAAAATTAAACCTAAAAAATTATTTGAAATAAACCAAATAGCAATAAAAAATAGAAATTATATTTGACATATAAAAAAAATTGAAGGACGATGAAATTGATAAATACTCTAATTTTATAAATTATTTTAAATAAAATAAATAATAATAAAAACAACAAAGATCAAATATAAAGAAAAAAATAAATTAAAGATTTGCATAAAAATTAAGGATGATAAGAAATTTAAAAAAAAATTATTGGTACCAAACTAGAAGTTAACAATCAACAAGCATGACCTATAAAGACAAGGTCATTGAGATGATTTCAACGACGTCAAAATAGATCATCTTTGGTTGAAAAATTTGCTGTATGCATTATCAAAAACCTAATAGTAACAGATTCACTTGGTGTGCAATACATGCATCACCTTATTTTGATTTTTAAATAATATTTTATATTTATTAAAATACTAAATTTTTCTATAATAAATTTAATCATAACTAAAAAGTTAAATTGAAAATATAAAAAGCAAAAAAGCCCTTGAATGCTAATTAATTAAAAGATTTCGCTTTCAAGAGTAATTTACCTATTTTATTGTACTTTTTAATAATAAAAAATAAAAAAAATCTCTTATATGCTAATTAAATAAAATTTTCTTAATTTAATTATTTTTTTCTATAAAAAATTAAAAAAATAATACTAAGTTGTCCTCGAACAGTTTGCTATGAACTAAGAGACCATATGATTTTCAATAGCCAAGCCAATAATTTTTTAAGAATGATAAAATTATTATTATACTGTTTCAAGCCGCTGTGTAATGAGTTTGTTGGTATAATAAAACCTTAATTCCTTTTATTTTTTCTTTTAAAATTTAATAATTTTTTATAATAATTATAATTTGCATAATGTTATTTTTTTGACAGTGTAATTTTTAGAAGATGGTGGTGCATCCGTGGAATGGGAAGATAAATTTCTAGCATTCTGTGTAATTTTGAGCATTTTAGATTATGTTTCTTTCAGAAAATAAATATTTAGTTTTAATCTCTAACTTTTAATTTATTTTAAAAAAATATCTCAATGAAAAGAAAACAGTTTTAATAATCACAGATTTTCTAAAATATAAAACAAGGAATTTATTTATTTTTATTTTAAAAATAATAAAAATGGATATAAAACATTAAAGAAAACAATTAAGCCCTTGTTACTATTTTTTAATCATAAAGAATGTCTTTATTTTTAATCTTGGAGAATTTGGAAAGCAAACCATTTTCTAGAAAATTAAAGAATTAGAAAACATGTGTTTCTAATAAAATATTTTTTATTTTTAACTAGTAGATATACATATTTTATTTTTTAATTCATAAAAACTTTTTCTGAAAAAATGATTTCTTTACAAATAAACACATTTAATTGTGTGATTATTTTCTAATCAGTTAAATTAAGGCTAATAAGTAGGAACGATGGTGGGTATCCTCGTATTAGTTTTATTGATATTCATATCCTATATATTATTTTTATAATAAAAAATTTAGATATTTATAAATAATTTATTAAATTTCAGGTATCCAATGAATATATATATATTAAAAAAATCTAAATATTTTATAAATATATTTATATAATATAAATATATATTTTGGATTAAATTTAAATGAATTTTAAATCAAGTTTAATAATATTTATATATTAAATCCAAAAATATACTCATTTATTTAAATTAAATCGGGTCGACAAGCATCAATTTGGGATTAAAATTCTCATCCGCACACCGAAACAAAGAGATTAATTAGGAAGTGTGAACGTTGAGGGGGCTCCCCAGGCTACCTTGTCCAAGGGAGAATGATTAGCTAATGTCCCACCATGGCGCGTGGATACACTCTCTCCTTTTGTAATTAAAACACATACAAAATTAGCTTTATATTATATAAAAATTAAAACCACATGCCACGAACAAAGAAACCTTCATTCTTTGCTCTAAAAACACATACAAAATTAGATTTGTAAATGAGAATCAATATAATTTTATCATAGTAAAATCAAGCTTGAAAACATTTTTATTTTCATATATTCAAGTATGAATTTAAGAAACATATATATATATATATTAAATAAGAACTCTACTTTGTAGAGACAATTTGAACATAAACATCAAGTTTATAATATCTTAAGCTAGAATTAGCTTTTATAGGGATTTCATCAGCCTTTAATAATATAAGAAATATCAAAACATGAAATCTAAATATCCATTAAGATTCTGATCAATTCACAATGTATTTTAATAATAAAAATCCCAACATACATGCCAGAAAGCAAAAATTCACAAAACTTTTATGGTAAAATCATGGTAAACAAAAATAAAAATGAAGTGGGTTTCTAGAGCCTTAAACGAGAGTGGGCGTTGAATGTTCGAAAAATGAGTAATAAAGCCATGGTTAAGTAGCTATGAGTGTTTGTAAGTAGAGTTTTGACCCCCCCCCCCTCTCTCTCTCTGCTAGTTATTGTTCGAGTTTTGCTATGATTTGGTTCTTAACAGTCCCATAGCCGCTTAGACTCTCTCTCCAAAACCCTCTTTGTATATGCACTTAACTTACCGATCTCCTTATTTCATCATCATTTCTTTTTCCTGGCCTGTTTCTTGTTTTATTCTGTATTTACTTGAAAAAATAAAGCACAAGTCGCAATCTTTTTATATTGTCTATCGCCAGATCTCTACCTATCAAACTGGTAAGTTTGTCTCTCTGTTTTGTTTTGAATTAGATGCAAATTTAATGCATTTGTTTAGGTCTGTGTGTTTCTCCAGTAAAGATTGATGCTTTCTCTTGACTGTAGTTTTGGGTTGTTTTTGTTTTCATCAGCATATAAGCTAATTTGATTCTGTTGTCATTTTTTTTAGTGTTCTTGAATTTGCACTTATCCTGTTTTAAAAGTGTTGGGTTGTTTTTTCTTTTTAATTTTGATCGCATAAGTCCTTTTGATTTGATGTGGATCATGTTGTTTCTTCTCTTTTCCTGATTTATAAGTAGGAACTTATTGGCGAGTTGTTTTCTTGGTTTACAGTTTTGGTGGGGTGCTGGTGTTAATGGATTGGAACTGCCGCAGAGATCAAAACTGGTATTGTGGTGATTTTGATGTAACAAGGAACTACATTTTCGGCTTCGAAGTGGTCTAGAACAATTCTTTGGTGAACTTATTAAGGAGGCTCTTGATTTGCTAGCAATCGCTTCATTTTTGAACTCCTGCGTGTAATTTGATAAAAGGGTTTTTCTGATTCTTGTAAATAACAAGCTTTTACCCTTTGTATGGAACTTTGGAACGATAATTGAATATTTTTGTGATCATCTCAATGGGGGGGCTTTGCTCGAGGCGCTCGACTGTAGATAATGCTCCCAGTGGAGGCTTTCCGCAGTTGAATGGTCATTTTAGTCATGGGTCTGGTTTGGTTTATCAGACTCGTGAATTGAAAATAGATAACAACGCAAATCCATCTCCAATTGTGGAGAACGTGGATAATAAGCAGCTACGAGAACCGTTTTCGTTTCCGGAAGTGACCGTGGTTCAACATGAGGTGAATCCAGATGTCATTGATGATGGGGTTCCTCGCTTGTCAAGGGCTCTATCCAATAAATCCGGATCAACCAAGTCCAATCTGGCGGCTGTTGCAAAGGTTAGTCTAATTTGTATGTTGTCTGCCTTTTGTCAAATTATTATCAATTCCTTCTCTTCAGTCTGGAGTTTCCTATGTGTTGTTTTAGTTGAATCTGTGATATAGCTTGTAACATAAGTCGTAGTATAAAGTGTTTACTTGACATGCATTCCTGGTAGTTATGCTTGTTAACTATGAAATTTGAAGCATAGATTATACCACTGAAATGAGGCCATCACCATGTCACTGAAGATTAGGACTCATTAGAATGAAGATTGGTAAAAGCTGCAACCAAATCATGAAATATGTAAAACTAATATTTATTTTATGAAATGCAAAAAATTGTCTGTCAATTCTCATAACTAGTAACTTCTGGTCAGAAACTTTGAACACATCGGCCAGACAGCAAGTTGAATGAGCATGCCACTTGTTTTCTATGCCCATTTATCTCCTTTATCATGAGTTGTTTAGAAATTCAAATCCCATTGGATTTAAATCCTTGTGTTATTTAAAAAAAGAAGTTGTAATGAGCGATTCCTGGCTGTGGGGAACAAAGATTAAATTGTCAGTCATTTCTCTGTGTACTATTTTGTGTCTCCTGTCATACCTTAGAAGAGTTAAAAGTTCTAGTTGATTTATGTATGGCTTCTTTATTATTTGAGAGGCTTGGTTCAAGGGTATCCATCACCTCCTATTTTCATTTTCTTTTTGTGTTATGCTGAAAGCCTCAAGTAGAATGTTTCAGATATACATGGAAAACTGGCAGGGGGTTAAGTCCGATGATTTGCTGGCTTCACATATATTATCTGCAAACAATCCTTTATAGTTTTGCAATGCTAAGTTGATTACATGTGATAATATTTCCTTGGTTTGGGGTACCTAATATGATATAGGGCTAATTTGAGAAAGATTGCATTCTTTCACTGGATGAGATTTAAGTTTCTAAATGGGGGATGTTATCTGCTATTTCTGATATCAAGTGAGAGTCAAATTTGGCATCTTTATCTGAACCTGTGGTCCTCCCTTGAGGAGCTCGCATGAGATTCCTTCATGCAAAGAAAAGGAAGAGCTGGGAAGTTTCAAACTTTCAATGTTTGTTGGGGAGGGGGTAAAGGGTGGAAGGGCATTGTTATTTGATTAAGAGTCTCTCTGTTTACCAACTTTGTCTATTTTACCCACCCTTTTTGGTCCATGAAAAGGATTTGAGAAATTGTGGAGAGATTTTGTGCACAGCGGAATGTCATGGATGATCAGGCATAAATTGGGGAAAAGGGCACATCTCTCCATTCAAGCTGATTGGTTGTGTGTGAGAAGGCTGTACATGTTTAGTAGAGCCTTATCAAAAATTGATGTGGAGGCTTACTGCACAGGGAAAGCTTTTAAAAGTTGGTGATGGCTAAGCAATGTTGAGCCTGGAGAGAGGCAGGGTTGTGTCTCCTGGTTTGGAAACTTTGTTGGGTTTCACTTTTGTGGAAACATTAGAAGTGGGTAATAAGTTTTCTAAACTTATCATTTTTAAGGTAAAGGACAATAGGTTCTACTTTATGATGGGGCATCATGCTGGTGGAACCTTTAAAAGTAGGATCTTTTGTTGGCAGTATTCTACATTGGAGCATGTGGTAGAAACTCTCACTAATAGCCTAGGATACATGAATGCTAACCCTTGGTCTCAAATTAGTAGTATTCGCTATTCGGATCCTTTGTCTCTATTATTGTGTTCTGTTGAGGACCAAACTTTTAATTAGTTGTTGTAGCCTAAAATCCCTTTTCTCTGATGCCTTGAGACTTGCATATTTCTTGACATGCAAAATTGGAGATGGTGAATGTGCTTTTAATTGCCTGTATGTGTTGAAGGTGGATATGGTGTGTGACATATGTACTAGGAAGAATCATCATAATGAAAAGGTTTTACAAGGTTTGAGGTGATGGCTGAATAGAACATTCTTGTGGAATAGTGCATAGTGAGCAGGCTTCCTATTTACTTTCTATCCATGGAGGCAGTTATGTCTCATATTCTTTCATGAGAGACTGTCAAAGAGGAAGAAATTTATTGTTAGCTGGTTTTATTTGTGCATTAGAGATGGCAAATAATGAACTATCTTCATTGATTTTTACTCAGGACTTCCATGTATTCTCCTTCTTTTATAGTTGCTTAAGTTCCTAATATGTTGCTAGATATGGGGAGCAGTTGGAGAGGAATTTTAGGCTCAAAAGTAGTATTATTCTAAGGATGTTAATTGCTTCTGTTGGAGCTTGAAGGAGGAGAAGAATTGTAAGAATATTTGTGGTTGTGCACATGCTTATTGGGATCATGTCTACATATATCCAATTCTGGCTGCTTAAGCATTCATGTTTTCTTTCCCCTTGCTTTTTTATGCAATTCCCTCATAAAGTCTCTTTTCTTTGATGTGTTCATAAAGTCTATTCCATCAAGAATTAAAACACAAAGGAGGTTGACATTGTCATTGATTTTAGTTTTGTTAAATGTTTTAAGTTTCATTTAGTCGTCCTTGAGGTGGGGCTTATTTCTTAATTGACTGCCCCAATATCACATTATTGTTGAATCAGGAGCCTGGAATGTATTTGAGAAATGAAGGCATTTTATAAATCAATTACTTGGTAAAGTTGATTTCAGGAACAAAAAGGTAACAAACAACAAAGTTACATAATTATTTAAACATTTAGGTTTTGCTTGGAATTGGAGTTCTCTGTTTACATGCAGCTAAGCTTGACACGTCTAGATAATTCGAGTAGGAGGACAATAAGGAATATAAGAGAAGAAAGAAAACGTGTTTTGTTTGTGTCATCTGAAAGATTTGTTAGTGCTCTAAACTAGATTTTTTTTAGTTAGGCAATTGCACGTTTCATGTAGTTGTTTGCTGTTTATGCACTAGTTACCCATGTGTTCACACTGTAAATTTACAGACTCTGGTGAAAATTATTAAAAACGATGCTTTCCAGAGTTCATAGTTTTGATTGAATCGAGAAAAATGCTACTTCTTTGAATGCCTCATAACATTGACATGGATCATTTCAGTTATTTGCTTTAGAGCCATGTAGACATTAGTTCTAACATATTATGATGTGTATATTTTCTAAAGCACAAATGTGAGTACTTTTAAATTTATTCAAAAAATGTCACTTCCTTGATAAAAAGCATCTATATAATAACGGGAATTAATGATTATTAAAGTTCTACTTATTTGATTACATGAATAACATAACATCCTTCTGTGTATCACCACATTAGTAAATAAAATAACAATATAGTGAAAGTGTCCATAATGCTATGGTTTAAACATTTCACTCTTATATAAGCATATAGGAGTTGAAAAGAAAAATAATTGAAGCATGTGTGTGGTTTAGTACTTCTGAAAGAAGGTGAAAGTTTCAAGAAGCATTGAAGCCATTTTGGATTACAAAGCAATAAAAAAGGAAAAAAAAAAGAAGAAAAAAAAAATAGAAATCATGGTCCTATATGTGCATGGCTCATCAACCAAATGGAGCATGGCAGCTAAAATATTTAAGTAATCAATCATTGAAAAACAAAAACTTTTAATGTGCATCTAATAAAAAACTAGATTCTTCTTCTTCTTCTTCTTCTTTTAAGAGTCAGTGTGTGTTATTTGTAAGTAGAAATTGGATGCATTTTCTTGTTCTAGGAAATGATTTTTTCATCATATGTTATTAAATGCTCACTAATCCTCTATCTCCAAATACACTGCATCTTATAGTATAATTATCAAATTCATGCATGGTATGATCATATACTTGGCAATGCTCGTGGAGCTAATTCATTTTCCACACTGCAATACTTCAGTGTAGGATCTTTCACACGTGCGCGCGCGCACACATATATTGATAATAGATAGATGTTGTAAGTTGCTTTGTGGAATTGTGTATCAGAATTTTGCACAATTAAAAAGCTGGTTATTTTGGTGTTGCAGGTCTCAGAAGTGAGCTCACTGTTAGGCAGAGCTGGTACTGCTGGGCTTGGGAAGGCATACAATGTATTGGACACACTTGGTAGTAGCATGACCAATTTAAATCCTAGCAGTGGTTTTACCTCAGGGCTGACGACAAAAGGGGATAAGATCTCAATTTTAGCTTTTGAAGTTGCAAACACAATTGTTAAGGGTGCTAATCTAATGCAATCCCTTTCAGAAGAGAACATTAGACATTTAAAAGAAGTTGTGCTCCCCTCAGAGGGGGTGCAAAATCTAATATCTAGAGATATGGATGAACTCTTGAGGCTAGCAGCAACTGATAAGAGGTTGATATTACCAAAATTTCTATTTTAATTTGAAACAGATTTTCATACATTTTATTACAGTGATCTTATAGCATTGCCTAGAAAACTTGTAGAAGAAATATTAATCATTTCGCTACACAATTATGACAGAGAAGAACTGAAAGTTTTTTCTGGAGAAGTTGTGCGTTTTGGGAACCGTTGCAAAGATCCTCAGTGGCACAACTTGGACCGATATCTTGAAAAGTAATGCTAATTGCATCTGTTTTATATTGATTATTGTTAAGAATATTTGAAATAAGGTTCTTATAATTCAGTCATTCTATATGAATTTTTTAGGTTGGGTTCAGAATTGACACCTGAAATGCAATTGAAGGATGAAGCAGAGACAGTTATGCGACAATTGATGAATTTGGTTCAGTATACAGCAGTGAGTATTTAACAATACTATAGTATATAACTGCCCCTAAGTTTCAGCAGACATTGCATATCTAGGTGTGATGATTAGAAAACATTTAACAATGTTCTTTCTTTCTTTGTGCTGGTGGAAGTGTTGTCTGCAAAAGAAGGATTTGGATGTACCACCCAATCTAATTTGAAAGGGAGTGTGACTTTCAGTTTTTTCAGTTCTATTGTATTTCCCTCTTTTCCTTTTGGCCGTGATTTTAATGTGGGGAGAAGGAGAAAAACACCAAAAAGCAAACTCTTTGCAACATCCTAAGATGTTCTAAACTCTACAATGATTCGCAGCCAAGAACAAAATCTTCACTCACAACGTGTTCATTGAGCAAAATGCTCTTGAAAAATGAAAGATGTTATGAACTTAATTTTAAACTGTTCTCCTTGATCATCTAATGACAAAAATTTCAGATCAAAATACAATAACTTTTCAAATGCTGTGACTTGAACATAACTGAGTAACTTTTTATCAACGGTCCAAATATGTTGTATTGAAGTCATCTATGGGCATCTAGAGTCTGCTTTATGTGTGGCTAGTGCATTATTTGTGTTTTATGCTATTGATTTGTTTCTCCTTCATATGCTGCGAATTTTTAATCTTGCATGAGACGTGGTACATCCATATCTATAAGCATTGATAAGAAATTTATTCCTGCAGTTTCATTTCAGCTAATTATCATATCCATCCACACAATTTCATGCTTAGTACTTCTCTTAAGCTTATCTTGTAAATTTCATCATGAAGAGATTTTTCCTTTGGGTTGCAGGAACTGTATCATGAAATGCATGCCTTGGACAGATTTGAACAAGATTACCGGCGTAAGCTTCAGGAAGATGATAAAACAAATGCTGCTCAAAGAGGTGAATTGCAGTTTAAGTCTCATTTTGCTTGTGATTCTCTTTTGATTGGCCCTTAATATTGACCAAAATAAAATATTTTAGAGAAAGGAGTGCAAGCCTTCTATGCTTGAGCTTGCTCCTTGTTTCCCCTTTGTGGTGAAGTTATGTTATGGAGAAGCCCATAAATTTTTGAACTCCCCTCTTTAGTCGTTATATATATATCTGTGTGTGTGTGTGTGTGTGTGTGTGTGTGTGTATTTTATCTTTTCACATAGGTCGAAATAAAAATGCATCAATTGCACCCCTTAATTTTTTGAACTTCCCCTTTAATTCTTATTATTTTTTTTAATCTTTGCCCTCAGGAATGTTTGTTTCTTTCACATTTCCCTCATTTTTATCAAAATTAACATTCTAAAGTGATGCTGTCTCATTGCGTTTAATTCATTTGTAGGGGACAGTCTTGCTATTTTGAGGGCAGACTTAAAGAGCCAAAGGAAGCATGTGAAAAGCTTGAAGAAGAAGTCGCTTTGGTCTAAGATTTTGGAAGAGGTATGAAGCAGTAATGCATTGAGGTGGTTGGTGGTGCCAGTTCTAGGGGCATATTGGAGACAAATACGACCTTATTGTAGTGTTTCATACATCGATGATTCACCCTTGTTGATCATTGTGTTTATGATCCTACCACAAGCATGCAGCAGTGCACTTCTAATGTTGGATGGACCATGCATATTCTGTATCTGTCAAGTGATAGCTACACAATAAATCTTTTTGTTCTTTTTCTTTGGAACTGTTCTTAGTGTTATTGCAACATAGATCTAACATCCTGTTTACGTAGGTGATGGAGAAGTTGGTAGATATTGTCCATTTCTTGCATTTGGAGATTCATGAAGCCTTTGGCAGTGCTGGTAAGCAATCCAAACAGGGTTTAGGATTTCTTGTTAATGGCCATTTTTTTTTAATATATATATATAGATATGCACACACATATATACTTTCTTCTCTTTGTTTCCTTGCTTGGGACAATGAAGTGATATGAAATTTATCTGGCTATTGTGGTTTCATTAACTGATGTTTTCACTTGCAGATAGCGATAGACCAGTAAAAAGTTCTTCGAACCATAAAAAGTTGGGGCCTGCTGGTCTTGCATTGCATTATGCAAATATTATCACCCAAATTGATACTCTTGTGAGTTTATGATTTCACCAGACTTGATACCCTTTTATCTTTGCTATTAAGGATTTTGGTTCTGTATCTCGAATGTCAGCTTCTGAGTTTTTCAATGTTGCCTTAACCAGGGTTGCAGTCCTGAAGCTCTTATCTAATTGTTGCTTCTTGTTTTTCTTCTTCATAGCTTTTTTGTTTGTCTGAGCTAATGCCTTAACGTGATCAGGTGTCCCGATCAAGTTCTGTGCCTCCAAATACAAGGGATGCTTTGTACCAGGGGCTACCACCAAATATAAAATCTGCTTTGCGCTCTAAATTATTGTCATTTCAAGTTAAGGAAGAGGTATCATTCGATGTTGCCTTGGGACTGACTTGCTCATTGAGATTTCACTTCTAGCCATTTTCTTGTCAATGCATTGATATAATTAATATTTCAAATAATGTTCTTGCAGCTTACAGTCTCACAAATCAAAGCTGAAATGGAGAAAACTTTGCAGTGGCTTGTTCCTATTGCTACTAACACAACCAAGTAAGATGCCAGCTCAGTCTAAATTTCTCTACCTTGGCTGGGCTGTACCTTCTGATACCTCATCTTACGTTCTGCTCAATTCCATTTAATGTTCAGAGGCATGCGCATCCTTTTATCCACTAATACTAGTAGTAATCGTAATCTAACAAATTATTACTCTAGTGGAGTTAGATAGTGTTTGGTACATGGGACTGGACAAGACATGGCAGGACAACTTGACTTGTATTGCTGTTTGATTTGCACGGGACAGGATGAAAAGCAGCTTTTCTCTTGTCCCATACCCAAATTTTGTTCTACCTCCGCAACTACAACCTTGTCACATCCACTATCATCCCATCCACTAATCAATGTGCCCCAACTGTATGGTCCTTGTGAACAGAAGATTTTAAAGCAGGAGCTAAAACTTCTTGTGGTTTTGTTAACATACTAATGTATTGAACTTGTATTTCTTCTCCTCCTGGTTTGTTTCCAATTATTTATCCTTGTGCTTACAATTTTGCATGCACTTAACCAGAGCTCATCATGGATTTGGTTGGGTTGGAGAATGGGCGAATACAGGGGGAGTTCCAAATCTGCTCGTTCTCTTTCTTATTATATCACCAGTGTTGAGTTCCTTATGACAAATTCTTCAGGTCTGAGGTGAATCGTAAACCTGCTGGACAGACCGACTTGCTCAGGATAGAGACACTACACCATGCAGACAAGGAGAAGACTGAAACTTATATTCTTGAATTGGTGGTTTGGCTTCACCATCTTGTCAGCCAAGTAAGAGCTGGCAATGGTCCCAGATCTCCTGTTAAATCTCCGATTCGGTCCCCAAATGAGAAAACAATTCAGTTGTCTACACAAAAGCCAAGCTCCCCATCCCCCACATTGACAATTGAAGACCAAGAGATGCTTCGGGATGTGAGTAAGAGGAAAAAGACACCTGGGATAAGCAAGAGTCAGGAATTTGATACTGCTAAAACCAGGTTAAGCAAGCATCATCGGCTGAGTAAAAGTAGTAGCCACTCGCCAATGGGTGAAACTAGAAAAGATCCGTTTCCCATTAGAAGGCCATCTTCTGTTCCTGTCATCAACTTTGATGTAGACTGGATCAAGGCCTTGGATGTTATTGACCGAGTGGACACAATAAGAAGCTTCTAGTTGTATCACCATGAAGGTCAAGATGCAGAGACAAAGGTCTGTGCTTGTGAAAATCGAGAAGGGTCCAATCAAATGCAAATTTTCCAAATCGGGGGTTTTGTCTTTGGTTTGTGGTGGGAAGATTTCATGTCAGTAGGCAGACGATGAGTGATAAAAGTCCTTTCTTTTTTGTATGTGAGAATTTAAGTTGGTGAGTATATGGGGGGTAGGGGGGGTATTTAATTGTTTTAAAGGATATTAGGCTATAGTTTTTGTTAGTTGTATATGTACAGAATCAGTTCATAATAATTGAAGTTCATGTTCCTTTCCATGTGTCTATGCTTCTGTTGCCTTGTTATTCTGCTAATCATCTCAGTTTTTTTTTTTTCTCGGCATCATTGGACATGGAAAGAAGGGTTTCTATTAATGTACCAACACAATTTCTTTATGATGCATAAGTTTCAGTTCATAATAATTGAAGATCATGTTCCTTTCCATGTCTTTGTTGTC
This sequence comes from Populus euphratica, assembly GCF_000495115.2. NCBI lineage: Eukaryota > Viridiplantae > Streptophyta > Magnoliopsida > Malpighiales > Salicaceae > Populus > Populus euphratica. The sequence goes on along the minus strand of NW_011499921.1, from coordinate 449,631 downwards.
TACGCTTCTGTTACCTTGTTATTCTGCTAACCATCTCTCAGTTTTTTTTTTTTTTCTTCTTATCATCGCCATCAGTGGACACGGAAAGAAGGTTTCAATTAATGTACCACAAATTCTTTAAGATGCATGATTTTCAGGTCTCTACTTGAATAGGCTGGCATTGCCATATCTGTGATTGCCTTGTGATTCCTCGTATGAAGTGGAACGTTGCTAATCCATTTGAAGTCAAATTCACACCTTGGCATTCTTTCATGGAGTTCACAATGTTTGTTTGATTTATGAACGAGGATTACAAGCATGAAGGCAAAAGCAGCGAGCTGGATAAGCTGCTGTTATTGTCCTGGTTTAGCAGCAGACATTGAGTTGAGGTTTTATTTTCGTGGCACACTGTATGATCACAATGCTGTAAGAGCAGGAAGCAAGAGAGATGGTTTATTTTTGAAATCTGGAAGTGCGATATCTGTTGAATGTTGATTTCCTACACAGCTGGGGTGGGGCTTGGAGGCTATATAACGAGTAGCGCGTGCCGAGCCAGGGCCATCAAGGAGCACTTTGCTAAGCTCCTAAAGGTGGGTTTAGGTGATAGGCTGAGATTCATTCATAAATGGCATAAATATATGTTAAATTTAGGGACGAAAGACATAAGAAGGGCTTGGAAATAAGAGGCCTTTTCTTGGAAGGAAGCACAGAGGGTGGTTGAATTGGTGAACAACTCCCCCTCTCTTCTGTTGGTTGTTAGGAGGCTTCTACGGTTTTTTCAGGCATAATGTGGCTTCTTCGGTGCAAGGGCAGTCACCAAACACACCCATCATCAGATCATACCATAAAAATTCCATTACTGTAGAGTTTTTCAATCATTTAAAAAAGGCCAGAGATTGGCAATGCTATTGTTGAAGCTCCGGCCAGTACTGCTCCAAGTGTGACAACGAGGTTAATGAGATCATATTCGTTCCTAGATCCAACTAGGTCCCAAAGGAAGAATCACTCACGATTAAGTCAATAGGAGAAGGTTAGTGAATTTCAAGGATTACTTGCTTTATTTGGATTGAGCACAAGCACAACATCATCCAGTGAGAACACCGGAGTTAATAAATCAAGAAGATAATGATGTCTACGTTCTTTTCTCAGAACACTCAAGCAAGATTTCTCTCCTTGGTCTCAGTGAACTTTTGGCTCATGATGCAATATACCTTGACCTAGTTAGTTTCTAATTAAGCATTAATTATTCTTAATTTATGGATTTTGTCTTTATTATGAACCCTTTAAATTAATTCGATGTTCTTAACGTTGCCATTTTCTTTTCTTACTTGATTTCAATCAGGTGATACATAGCAAATGGACTTAGAGGTTCTCGAAGAAGAAATCTTCACCTAATTTTATTGATCTCATACTCAACAATGTTGAAGATGAGCCTAAGGAAAACAATAAAAAGGACTCTTGAACATGAAATAATCACGGTAAGGAACACTACAAAGAAGTTGCAAGGAAGCTCTGCAGGTTGATGGAAGAAGAAGAAGCTAAAGAGTCAAGGTGGCAAAGGAAGAACTCATTCCATTCTGAATGTTTTGAAGAGATCTCTGTGGAGTTTGGCAGCACATCCTTGATTTACTTCTATGTGAAGTGATAGAAAAACTTGGTGAATTTCATATGGAAAAAATACTCTGATTCAAGAAAGTCCTTGTAAATGCGCTAGCTCTTTCTGTTCTTGATAATTTTAACTTGAACGTGTAGTATCTCTCGCTTGGAAATCTAAAATGATCTGGGATACATGCAGAGCATAAGCGTTGTGGAATCATGTGGTGTACGTACGATGGTTATAATTGAATTAAAATTCCTATTTTTGGGAAATACAAACATTTTGATCGTGAGAATCTGGCATTCGCCATTGAAATACGTTGCTCTCAACTTGATATATGAACTGTACTAAATTGAAGTGTCCCTTGCCAAGACAACAATTGGGGTCTCCGAAGGTTAAAATCTCATGCATTCTTCAACTTTCATCCTTAATTAGCATTAGCAATATATTTATCAATTGCTATATCATGCAAAGTTTATGATTTTTATTATTTTTAACATGTGTATTACAAAAAATTATTTCAGCAGGCAATTTCGTGTAGCACGATACAACAAATGTAGTAGTATTTTATTTGAATATTTTTATTTGCTACAAATTAGTTTTTTTTTATTTATATTTTCATATCGTTTTAATATAATAATGTCAAAAATAAATTTAAAAAATAAAAAAAATTATTTAGATGAAATTTTAAATGAAAAATACTATGATAAATAACCATTATTAAAATACAAAAATTAGTTCTAAATCAAATTCAATCATAAAAAAACTAAGCTTTTTTGAACTAGCACAATGGTGTCCCTTCCTACGCTGCGCTTCCTAAGCCTTGTGCTGTGAGATATCATTATCGATCCAATCCATTTATTGTATATTAATTTTATAAGATCTATGAAGGAAAGAAAAGAAGGAGGAGGATAAATACATAAAATTACGTAATTAAACTTGGGCCTAAATCAAGTATATACACCTGATTTACAACAAAGGAAAAACAAATATTAATAATTTAGGATACACACATATTTTTTTTTAAATTTATATCATTTTTATAGGTTCATTTTATGATAAATGATTATTATCTTTCCAAATTCAAACCACACCCTAAAAAGATAAGCTGAGGAGTAAATTTATTTTTAACTAAATTAGGTGTATTTGATATTATTATACAAAATACTTTTTAAAATATTTTTTTGATTTTAAAAAACAATTTAAAATAAAAAAATTATTATCTTTTTAAAATTTTTCAATATCAAAATCATTTTAAATAAAAAATAATTTAAATAACAATTTAAAAACATGTTACCGCACATAAACAAACATTTCAACTCTTAAAACTCTTAAATGTTTAAAAGAACAATACAAAAGACAACGCTAACGATGATAAAAAAAAAAGAAGCAAGAAGAATAAAATAGAACTCTTAAAAAAGAAGGGGTTAAAAACTTGATTTGAAGATCGGCCACAGCCACCGCCACCGCCACCACCGCCACCGCCGCCATCAGTATCATTGTCTACTTGTACATGACGACGATCCAACCGCTTTTGGGTGGTGCGAAAGTTAAACAAATTCAGGTGGGGTAGCTATCTGTTTTCTTAAGGGCCAATCATTGCTCGCCAAGTCAACTATGATAGTCCAAAACCCGCCAAGATAACCGTCACCACCTCGCTCCCCACTCACTTTTGAAAGGCGCATGGCCTTCTCGGAAAGGACTTGAGTTGAGATTGCTGATTGACAACGGGAAATTCTCATAACATGTTTGGAAACCTAGACTTTTTGTAGGCAGAAAATTTAGTGTTTTTTTTAAAATAATTTTTTAAAAGTAAATAAATTTTTGATGATTATTTTTTAATATTTGGTAATATTGAAAAATAAATTAAAAAATACTTTATATTATTTGGTTACGTCATGAAAAATAAGTTGAAAAATAATTTATTAATATTTTTTAAGTTTATTAAAACAATAAGAAACAAATCTTACAAATTAAAAAGTTGAAAGAAAATAAAATTAAAAAAATTAATTTTATAAATTATATCATATAAAATAAATAATAATCAAAATAATAGAGAAAATAAATAAAAAATAAAAAAATAAAAAATAAAAAAATAAAAATAATAGTAGTAATAATAATAATTTTATAAATTATTTCAAATAAAACAAGTAACAATAAAAAAAACGAGGATAAAATTTGATATATAAATTTTTTTAATTAAAATAATAATAAGAGAAAAGAAAAATAACAATCATAAAAATAAGGATCAAAGTTAATATAAAATTCAAATTAAATCAAGTTTTAAGAGGTGAAATTAAAAAAAAAAGAGTTAAAATAAAATAGATAGTAATAAAAAGTTTGAGGATTAAATTTTTTATAATAAAAAAATAATATGATATTTCTAATTTTTTTATAATTTTTAGAAAATGTCTTAGCTCAAAATAAAAAAAAATATTTTTATTTGACTAGAAAATGTTTTTTATTGATTGATGTTTCTAATAATAAATAAATACAAAAAACTTTAAAAAGCAATTTTTAGAAAATTATTTTTTACTAAACAAATAAGACCTTAAGTTATAAATACTTATACGACACGTTTTAAATTGTATTTCTATTTATTTTTTAAAATATTATTTTTAATATCAGTATGTCAAAATAATATAATTTTTTAAAAGAAATTATTTGAAGTAAAATAATATAATTTTTTAAAAGAAATTATTTGAAATAAAATATAATATTTTTTAATTTTTTTTAAATTATTTTTAAAATACAAAAATAAACATATTCTTAACATATTGTTCAATAAGAATTATAGCAACTGACTTGAAAGAAATAGTATTGAGACCTAGTTAGGGTTGTTGACGCAAAATTTTTTTTGGATCACTTAATTATTAGATTAACAGGTTGGCCATCAAGTTGATTAGTTTTATTAAAATGATGAGTTAGTTGATACAAGTTCAATTAAATTAATCATGTCATTAAAAAATCAATTAGGTTAATCAAGTTTATTGGGTTAATATTTTTTTTTTGATACAACCATAAAACTTAGTTTAAGATAAATTTTAAGTTCGTGAGTTTCATGTATTAATTAATTAATCAGACTAAATTTAATAATTATATGCATTAACTAATTAACCACACTAAATTTAATAATTAAGAGAATTTCCTAAAATACCAGTATATTAAGATTTGAGGTAAAAATACTGTGAAAGTGGTTGGGGTTTTAATATCCAGTAAAAATTTCTTTCTCATATTATATATAATCCAAGATATATTCGACCATCTGGTAATTTTTTTTAAAAATTCATTAATTTTTCTACCTCTTTGCATCAACAAGATTTCATGAAAGCTAGACTTTGTTTCCAGCCTCCACTGTAAATAAAAATAAATAAATAAATAAATACATAAATAAATAAATTTATCTTGTTTTAATTTTAGTGTAGAATATCACCAAAGATATAGTTGGACATAATTCATAAGACATAACTGTTCCGTGAAAATCTGAATGATATACCAAAACAAAGAATCTTTATTGTCTGCCCAACCTACCCATAACAAAGTGAAAGTGGGTTCCTTGAAGATGAACCTTGTCTGGTATTTCGTTTGAAATACAATTGATTAAATTTTAATTTTTTATTTAAAATTAATTTTTTTATATTTTTAAATTATTTTAATATGCTATATTTAAACTATTTTTTTAAAATAAAAATATTTTTTTAAATAAAAACTATTTTAAAAAACAACTATCAATTACTCCTCATCTATCAACAAAAAAGACAAGGTATTTATTGTTACCCTCTTACTTAGTTAAAAGAACACAATACTTTCTTTGCATCTGGGTTCGAATCTTATTGTGTACATCTGTCATCCCTGCGGTGCCTTACATGTTCACTGGACTTGCAGGATGTTCAGTGGGCCGTGAGATTAGTCGTGGTGCGCGCAAACTGGCGCAAACACCCATATAAATTAAAAAAAAAACACAATCCTATCAATGACGTCAGTGAAGAAGATGATTTGGATTTCAATTTCAAACCGAAAGTGTGAAAAAGAAAAGGAATTGGGCGCGGAATGATTCTTGAGGAACGACAATCAAGCTCTCCTTCTCATGGTTAACTGTAAATAATTAGATTAAGCGAAAAGAAATAACAGAAATTAAGGCAAGTACTAAGCATTTGTTTGATATTAAACCTGATTTGCGTTGACTTAATTCAAGATTCAACTCCTGGATTAGACATTCAACTCCTGGACTAGACAAATTAATTTAGATTAATTATTTTTTTTAAAATTAAAACAGTTTTATTTTAATTTTTTTTAAACAATAATAAATTTTAATCAAATTACAATTTAACATACCTGATTAATTAGGTCAATTTTTAAAATAATTTTTTTAAAACTCAACCCAACTAAAAAATAGATACATTAGATTTTAAGTGAATTTATTTAACCGGAAGAAGTTTAAAAATAATTATACTGATTGATTATAAATTAAATTAAAATCAAATAAAGAGAATAAAGATGGACATATTTATTAGTTTCAATGTTTAGGAAAATAAATAAATAGACAAAGAAATAAAGAAATAAAAACAAAAAAGAGAGAGAGAAGAGAGAGCATTCAAGTGAAAGATAAAAATCCCAATAGGTTTAAATGAATCATATTCTTCATAATCATAAAAGGGGAAGTGTGTGACCTGTCGGGCAAGTCAATCCTATGTTTGTTTTCTAGCTGCTCTTCCATGTATACTTGTCACTTTGCTTCTTTCATTTTCTGATAACATTTTTCTTTATTGCAAAAAAGCAAAGCATGGGATATAACAATGTTCCCAATCCACGAAGTATATAGGATAAGTGCCTTGGCATCTAATTTAGATTCAGATTCCACACCACCTTCCATCAAATTAAAGCTTAATTACCCCACTAATTACATTATCAGCAATAAAATTTAAGTAAATTTCTTAAATTCTAACTAATATTTAATAGTTAGAACATAATTTCATTGAGATTATGCTAGTTTGGGATTGCCTAGTTGTCGCCTTCAAAACGTGTTCAAGCTTCTGTTGTTTCATGTATATTTTTTTGCCCATAAATACTATATATGAACAAAGGATTTGCTGAAAGATCTAGGTGTTATTTATTGGGAATAATACATGATATAATTCAAGAAATTTTGTATTAACTCGTCTCTAATCTTATATTTATCATAATCAATTGCTGTGAAAAGCAGCAAAAATGTTCTCTTAATAAAGATAAATAAAAGGCATAATCAAAATGTTCCCCCACTTGAAAAGAATTAATCTTAATTGAAATAATGGAGAAGGAATATTGAAACCTTGACATGCACCTAATATCAATTAATTATCATGCTGATCAACATGTCATTAATTCTTTTATTCTGTGGGTGATTATCAAAACTCAAATTAGAAAAGAATAAGTCCCCATGGATTAAAGAATAGTATATATTTTGTAAGTCGTCACCATATTCAACTTTAATGTCCACGAAATTAACAACTAACTTAGCTATTAAGAAAATGGTTAAACATGAAAAGAAAATTAATAAAGATAAAGCTAATATAAACAAATACACTAAGCAAAATATAAATTTACAAAAAAAAAACTATAACAACGCAATAAATCAGCTTCTCTATAAACTCTTTACTTAATTATATAATTATTTTATTTATGAATACATATAAAATTAATAGTAGAAAACATAAGATAAGTACGAGAGATATTATTAAAATCATCATAGCCATATGATATTGCTTTCTCTTACTCAAATAATTATTTTACATGAATTAGACCCTACAATATAATTTAGATATTAAAAGATATATAACAACAATGAATACTAGAAAAAAACTTTTTGGATCTTCAAAAACTTTAACTTCATTGAATCATGCATGTAAAACTAGAAAATATACAAAGAAACTTCCCTAAGAAAGATAACATAATCACACCATGATCATGCAAAAATTTAGTGTTATTGAAGGGAAATCTCTCCCACCTCGATTGCCTCGTAGCATGGAGCTTTGGATAATGAAGTGACCATGGACTATGGAGAGATTTGGTCGTGCAGGGTCTAAGATGTTTGCTTCTCATACCTTGTCTTTCCTTTTTTGACCATTGTCGAACGACAGCCAGCATGTGTAAATTTACTTGTTCCAGAACACAGAGGGAAACAAAGAAGTTCGTGCAAAAAATCAGTACCTACACGTTTGCCAAAGTGGGCACAAGTCAATAGCCAATAAGAAGCAAAGTGGGTTTCTCTCTACGTTGACTCCTTCTCCTTAGTCAATGAGACTTCTGATCAGTGTCTTTCTCTCTACACTTTTAATTTCTGCTGTTACAGACAGTCCTTGGGTACGAAGCTCTCAGACACAGACACAAACTGGATAATGTCGAACAATTTCACCGTAGGATAGCCTGCTTTGAAACATATTCAAACTGTTCTATTTTAAATTATTTTAATATGTTTATAAAAAAATAATTTTTAAAAAATATAAAAATCATTATCATAATATATTTCTAAATAAAAAATACTTTAAATTATAACCGCTACTATATTTATAAATATATCCTTAAAATTTCATCAATATTCAAATTTTATTAATATTTTTAATCCGTGATCATCATGATCATGTACTATCATACTGGTTCGCTAAGATATATGTTTGATGATATAGTGTGTAAGAGTATTAAAGTAAAACTTTTAAAAATATTTTTTCTTGTAAATACAGTAAAATACTATATTTTTTATTTTTTTAAAATTATATATATTTTTTAATTTTTAAGGACAGAGAAGTTGAACAGTACAACCAAACACACCCTTATCTCCTACCTAGCAGCCTATATATATGTTCAATTTGAATGACGAGCTTACATGGGTCGAAACATTTGATATATTTATTAATGTTTATGGAGATTATTGAGTGATATGGGAATAAAGTAACACCCGAAGATAAGGCATCTTGATGCTTACATAATTGCATTTTATTACACACTTATTAGCATCTTACAGAAAGCTAGAGAACTAAGCACACATGCACGGGCACTGGTTTTCTTTGCATATTATCATCCACAACCTTAGCTTCTTTCAAATCAAGATCAGGCAAGAAGAATATTTTTCCATGTCTATCAAGCACAGAATATTGTCGTAGCCTCTTCCTTAATCGTAATTTCCCTTAATTATGAGCTGATGTAATTAATTGCTAATGCTATAATAATATATTTTTTAATTATTTTAATGTGTTAATATAAAAAATAATTTTAAAAATAGATAAAAAATATTATTTTAATATATTTTTTAAATTATTTTTAAAAATAATCATTATTACACTCTAGAAACCTTTAACATAACAACACGAGACACAGATAAGAAGAATCAATTTTTTGTGTAGTGAATATCGTCAAATCCATCCCAAACCCAATCCATACCTCAACTGATATATATAATTAATGTAATTATCAGTACAACTTGGAAGATTTTGATTATAAAATTATTATAGCATTTTTATGGACAAAATACACTCTAATACATGATGCCAAATATAACAACAGTGTTACAGAATAATAATATTTGATGTTAATAAATATTGGCCTAGAGCGAGCAAAGATTGAAATATAATTTAATTAAATTTTATCCCAAATATATATCTCATCACGTTCATAAGCACTAATTACATTTTGCTAAGTAAAATATAGCAGCGTGATGGCTTTTTCCTTCTCTTTTTCAGCATGATAATAAAAGGTATTTTAAGCTAGTTTTTACAGTAATCTTTGATATTAAGATCTCTCTGCAAACAATTGCAAATGTGCATCTCTTATTTCAGTTTGATACATTAAAGAAAATATCCCCATAACATTTCTTTTCATTATTCTTACAATTTGTATATCATTTCTAGATTAAATACATATAATAATTTATTGTATAAAATTAACTAGTTTTACAAAATAAAATAATAAAGGAAGATCTCGAACATGATCTCCAGATAACTTAGAGAACACATTATAAAATACAATTTTTTCACTATACTAGTGTTCATCCCAATTAATCACACAAGTATTATTATATTATATTACATATTATAAAAATTAGACATTTATTGGGCACACAAATATTATTATATTATATTATATATTATAACATAAGCCAAAAGAGCTTAAGTTTTCACTATGCATTCCATAATGAAACTATTATTTTGTCTATTATTTTGTCATTGGTTGACAAAATTATTCAGCTTTGTTTTAAGGGAAGGCTAGCTTTTCAAAATAGAATTTTATTTTTTTATTTGATCTTTTTATTTTTTTAAAAACAAAATAAATTGTATGAGATGAGAATAATTGAGAGACTTAATTTATTGGTTAACTAACTTTTTCTATATATATATATGTAGGGTAATATACAATAGTAATGGTGAGGTTACAACACAAGAGTATGACTGCAATATTTCTTATATAGTATGCCTACAATATTTTCTATATAAATACATTAATATGCCCTCTCAAGTTGAGGGTGGATGGTTTACTTGAAGTTTAAACCGAAAAGTAATAAACAAAGCAGTAGGAAGTGGCTTGGTAAAAACATCTGCAAATTGATTATGAGAGGGGATAAAATAAATCTGAATCTCTTTCTTCGCAGCCCTATCTCATATAAAATGGAACCCGAACATATTTTGTGCGAGTATGAACTATAGGATTTACAAATAAGTAAGTAGTGTCTAGATTATCACACCAAAAGATAAAAGCAGAGTTAGAGAGAGTCTGCAGATCTCTCAATAGATACTGAAGTCAGATAACTTTAGGAGTGCCATCAGCTAAAGTTTTATATTTAACCTTGGTGGAGGAGCGAGCAACTATGCGTTGCTTGCTTGATTTTCAAGAAATCAGTGTTTGATAAAAAAAGACAAGATAATCACTCGTAGACTTGTGATCATCAATACTACCTGTCCAATTCATATTTTTAGAGCCATGGAGAGCAATTGAAGAACTGTGAGTAATATGTAAACCATAGGTGGTCATACCCCGTAGATAACGCAAAATACATTTAACGGCACCCCAATGAGAATATGTAGGAGCATGTATAAATTGACAAACTTTGTTAATAGCAAAACAAATATCTAGTCTCGTAAAGGTGAGATATTAAAGAGCACCCACAATTTGAAGAAACCATATAGGGTTAGAAAATAGGAGATTTGATAGTATGGTAACTTTAGAGGTAAAGATAAGAGTATTAATCGGTTTGTAAAAAGTCACAATTACTCAAGTGAGATTGTCAAGAATATATTTATGCTGGCGTAACATCAGATCTATAGTAGTGGGTTGAACCTCAATGCCTAAAAAATAGTGAACGGTGCCTAATTCACAAAGTTTAAACTCTGAACTTAGTAACTAGATTAGGCTATTAAGCATCACAGAGTTGCTACCCATAAGCAGAATGTCATCGACATAAACTAGAAGATAGAAAATATAACTACCAATATAAAAGATAAATAAAAAGTTGTTAACCTTGGAAGCATTAAAGCTGATAGAAATAAAAAAAATCACTTAGATGAGTATATCATGCTCGTGGAGCCTGTTTTAAACCATATAAAGACTTATGCAACTGACACACATGAGAGGGACGAGTAGAGTCAACAAAACTTAAAGGTTGTCTCATATAGACCTTTTCAACAAGAACCCCGTTGAGGAAGGCATTATGAATATCAAGTTGATGAATCTTCTAATTACACGAGACCACAATGAAGAACACTAATCTGACCATTGCATGCTTAACAACTAGACTGAAGGTTTTAGAATAATCAATGCCTTCTTGTTAAGTAAAACCTCGAGCCACCAAACATGCTTTAAACTGTTCATCACTATCATCCACATGATGTTTTATCCTGTACACCCACCAGTAACCAATAACATTTATCGAAGGATGAAAAGGAACCAAGAACTATATGTTATTAGAGTGTAAGACCTAAATTTCATCACATATAGCACCATGCCATGCTTCATAACTGTCAGCATTAGAGAATGTAAAAAGCTCACAAGCAGGAGAAGATAGTACTTAATAGTTGGGTGCAATAGAGGCTGTTGTAGACGTTGCTAAAAGAGCAGTCTTTGGTAACTATAGATGAATAATTATTGGATGTTGACGAGCAGCAAACCCAATGGTAAAGGGATCTAAACTAGGGAGCTACTGAATAGGATAAGAGGAGAAATCAATAAAAAGTTGCAGACTTGCAAGAGAAGTAGAGGAAGGACCAGAGCTTATAGAAGTAGTGACAGGACAACTTGTTGTAGAATTAGAGGTGGCGGCAGTGACAGACCTGAAAATATTTGACCCTAAAAGAGATGGACCTGGTCCTGTATAATGATCATTAGAGAAACATGCAAATGGTGACATAGGGCTACGACTGGGTGGCAGTGGTATAATGGTAAATAGGAGTGGGGGACGATGGAGATGTTTGAGTGGTGCTAAAGGTGTGGCAGAGTTGCTGGGTGAGGCGTTTGGTGAGTCAACCGAGAGAAAATTATTAGGGATGATCAAGGTGGAAAAGTGTGTGGGCTGTGAGGAAGTAGTTGGGGGTCATACTAACTATTCAGAATCTGTAAAAGGAAATATATTTTCATGAAAAAAAAAATAAGACGAGAGACATATATATATATTGAGAGGCAAAATCGAGACAACGATAACTAAGATATGAGGAACTATAACCTAAAAACACACAAGGAGAAGAAAAAAAATTCAACTTATAAGCATGATACAAATACAGAAATGAAAAACAAAGACACCCAAAAGTACGTAGAAAATCATAATCAAGAGTACGATTAAATAGACATTCAAAGGGAGACTGATTTTGGAGGACAGGAGTAGGCATACGATTGCAGAAGATTCAAATGCATAATTTCAAAATCATAATCGAGCTCCACATTGGCTTAAAAGTATAAGACTCGTTTTGATAATATGATGATGGTGTCGCTCAACACTACCATTTTGCTCATGCGTATGAGAATAGATTAATCGGTGATGAATATCAATAGTTTGAAAGAAGCTGTTTAACTTATAATATTCACCACCTCAATTAGTTTGAACATATTTAATTTTAAGTGAAAATTGATGTGCAACAAGTGTTTGAAAACATTCGAAGAAAACACATCAGATTTAACAACAAACGGATAATACCATATATGTTTGGCATACACATTTACAAAGATAAAAAAGTAATGAAAACCATAAGAAGAAAACATAGGAGCAGGGCCCCAAACATCACTAAATATTAAATCAAGTGGAGCAGTAGTTTGGTGACTCGTAGGTCGCAATGACACATGCAAAGACTTGCCAAACAGACAAGTTTGACATTAAACAAATGAGCATTGAGAAGTACATATTATTTTGTTTTTGAAAACTAACAAATTAAAAATATAAAAAGTAGGATGACCCAATCAACGATGCCACAGATCAGTAGTGACAACAAGGAGACCAATAAGCATGAGAAATAGTGATGGCAAAAGACTTAGAGAGAACACATAACCATTATTGCTCTGATCGGAAAGGAGCACTGCTTTGGTGGTGAGATCCTTTACATAAAATACAAAGAACATTATTATCACGATGACATTTCTGAGCAGATAGCAATGGTTTGGTAATGAGAGGAATATGAAGAACATTAGATAATGTAAATGTGTTTAGGGAAATATAAGATTGTATGACCAATATGGGATATGGATAGACCTTTATTGTCACCAACATGCAAGTGATAATTACTAAGATAGGGTGTAGAATTGGTCAGTCACAATATCAGACATAACATGTTGGTTCGCATTGGCGTCCAGGAACCAAGTAGAGGAAAAAACCAGATGAATAATAAGATAGGCAGAGGGCTGGTGACCACTACTACAAAACTAAGCACATTGCAGGGCTGTGTGGTCGAAAAAAATGTATAGTTGACACTTGACGTGTCTCTTAAAGGATCGGTGAGGAGGCACTATCCACTAGTAGCAGACCATCTAGGCTATTACCAATGACTCTACTTCTAGTTCATGGGAGCAGAGGAATGAGAGCCATAAAAATCATACCTGCCATCGTTGCTGTACTTATTATTGTTGGAGCGCTAGTCGCTGTGGGAACAACCTTTGTTATGAAAAAAATTAGACCTGGTTTGTTGTTGAGTAAGATGAGTAGAGGACAACAGAGATAATGTGGGCAATATAAGAGGATTTGTAGCAAAAAAAGAAAGAGAATTCTTATGTAGAAACTCATAAGTAAGAAAATGGATATGAAGGTCCGCGTATGATAACGGTTTTGCCTTAGTCACGAGACTAGTTACCAAGTCTTTAAACTCACCATAAAGGCTACAAAATATATAGAGGTTGAAGTCTTCGAAAGAGTGGGGCTGGCCAACAGTAGCCAATTAATCAAATAATGACTTGGCATGCTGTATGTATGTAGTAACCGAAGTATCCCCTTGCTGAAGATCTTGAAAAGACCTATGAAGTTGCATAATACGAGAATTCAACGGAGAAGCGAGCGCTTTCTCAAGAGTGCACCTAATACAAGAAGTCTAACAATCTACCACAAGATATAAGACATCCATAGAGAGAGAGGAGAGTAACGCGCTTAAAATAAGCTGATCCTATTACTTCTAATGGAGAAAACGAGGGGTTGATTGCCAAAGAAAAACCATCAGAATCATGAGTGGGAGGACACAACACTAACCCATTGACAAAGTGAAAAACACCTTGACCAAAAAGATATGGCTTCATTTTCATTCTCTAATAGAGATAGTTAGTGGTCATAAGCTTCAATGAAACCACTTGATAAGTGTTGGAAAATGCAATGATAGAAAGAGTTGTTGTCTCTTTGATGTGAAGAGGGATGAGAAACATGGGAGAAAAAGCCATCGTTCTGCTTTGCAGGTTAGGGCTACTGCTGGTGGGAGAATGAGTGGTTGGCTGGCTATTTGCACCGTTGTTTTGGTAAGGAGAGTAGGCATCGACAATAGTAGAGTCCATTTAGAAGAGGGAGAGAGGAGGCTAGCTGCAAGAAGGGAGAGGAGAAGAATAGTTTTGACAACAGAAGGCTCTGATACTAAATTGAGAATAATTAAAAGGCTTAACGTATTGGTTAACCAATGTTTTCTATATATATATATTGGGCAATATACAACAGTAATAATGATGTTACAACACAAAAGTATGATTATAATATTTTCTATATAGTATGCCTATAGTATTTCCTATAAAGATACATTAATAGTGTAAAAGTAAGCATAAGATGCTCGATTAATAATGTTTTATTTTTGTTTGTTTTATGGGTAACTACTCTGACAGCACATGCAGAATCTTTTAGTTAACAAATTCTTAGATTTTTCTTACTCATTTTAAAACATTTATGAATGAGCATCGACAAAAAATTAGTCTAGCTAGCAGTTAAACAAAACCCTGTGTTTCCTTGTAAAAATGGTAGATTTGTAATTTTTTAAAAGATCTCTATTGTAACGAGTAATATAGCAATGATAAATCTATTTTTTTTACAAAAAAAATTATTTAGAATTTTTCTCTTTTTTTCTTTACACTTTGAATATTTGTAACTTTACACTTGGCCTATTTATAACCATTTTTTTTTGTTCTTATCTTCATTCTTTTTGTTTTTCTAGTTTTTCCTCTTTTTTTATACTTTTTTCTAAAAAAAATATTATTTTTTATTTTTTATACTTGAGAATATTTATTACTCTACACTTGGTTTATTTATGCCATTCTTTTTATTCTTATCTTTATTCTCTTATAAGTTTTTTATGTTTTTTTGAAAATTTTTTATACAAAGACTAAAATGAAATGGTATTTTAGAGTAGTAATTGCATCATTGTCTTATTTTTCTTCTTTATTAACTTGAGATCCTACATTTCTTTATTAATGTATATGATCTTCACTTTATTTTATAATATGTAAGCATTAGATTTTCGATTCATAATTATATTTTTTAATTCAATATCAAAAAATGCATTAACTACACCTACAATTTCATTCTTTCATGTTGGAAAAAAAAAATATTCAACTCACAGCGAGATAAATCGAATATACATATGTACTTTTTTTTTATGTATTTATTGATATATATAATTCTTGATTTATTTAATTAAAAATATACATAGGCTATTTAATTTTTGATTGAGATTTATTTATGTCAAAAAAATATTGAAAAAGCTTATATATTTATTTTTTTAATAAACTATTTGTCTTGCAATGAAACATAAATCAAATAGCTAATACAACTCTAATACATCATGCCAAATATAGCTAGCGTGTTATAGAATAATTAATGTTAATAAATATTGGCATATAGTGAGCAATAATCGAAATAAAATTTAATTAAAATTTACCACCATGTGATTACATTTTGCCAAGTGTGATCAAAATATAGCTGTTATGTTTTTTTTCCCCAGTTATAACTCTGTTTAAATTAAAAAAAATAGTAATGTTAAGAAATAGCGATGAGCAACCCAGAAGTAAAATGGAAAATCTTTTACTCAAATATCCTATTACCATATTAATATTTTGACTAAACAACAGGCCTATGTTGAAAATTAGAATTGTCTACATACTTACTGCAACATTTTAATTGCTCCTATGAGCACATTTGCCACTAAATTTAGCATTTCTCATGCATGCACTTTCATATGTCCTTACCAAAAAAAGACATCCATCTTAATAAATGCTCGAAAGTCATTTAGAAAATAATTAGGTTATTGCCATGTAAAGAAAAGGAAAATGCAATATTTTTTTATTTTTATAATTTTAAAATCTTAACTCGTGTCTGGTCACTACAAGATTTTACAGTTTTATTAAAGGAAATATTCTGTTGGTATGTGATTAAGAGTTCGTCGATAATTTATTTACCAACATCTTCACCGACGGAACACGTTTGTCGGCTTTTCGTTCATCAGTAATACCACCATCCATCGCGATATCGGTCAGGAACAAAAAAAAAATATTTGCCGATGGTTTTATAGACGGAAATTGCACGCAAAAAAATTCCGCTTGAAATATACCGACGGATTTATCTCATCGGTGATAGTGTAACATACAGATGGATACATACCGTTGGAAAAGTTGTCAATTAGCTTTTGACATACTGAAGGTATCCATCTATATATCCATCGGTCATTGTGGCAAGTAATATAAAATATCGACAGATACAATTCGTTGGTAAAGTTGTCGATGAGTGTGAAATACCAACCGAAGATATCCGTCTGTAAATTCGTTGGTGAATGTGGCAGCTATTATGAAATGTTGATGGATATATTCCGTCGGTAAAACCCTCTGTGATTATTTTTAAATATATTTTTAAAAAATTAATTAGAATACATAATATTAAATTATATAAATTAATGATAATAAAAATCAATTCTGCAAATAAATTTTTTATTCATCATCAAAAATAAAAAAAATAAAGTTAAATAATATTCATTACAAACTGAATGTGTTTAAAAAAAAATATTAAATGAACTATTAAAGGTAAACAATATTTATTACAAATTAATACAAAGGTGGAGCTAGAGGAGGAGGAGGAAGCTAGTGGTTATATAACTAAAAAGGATGAGGTGCACATGTTTGACTACTATTTGATGCCATGTTCATGACCATTTCATGAAGCTATTCATGATCCGCTTTTTGTTGTGCATACTCTGCTTTAAGTTGTGCATATTCCACTAATAGGTGATCATATTTTTTGGTGAGCTAAGCTATGTGTTGCTGCAAGGCCACAAACTCCTTAGATTGGGTGCTTGATACTGGTTAGGAGTTCTTAATGGTTGAAACACTACGGGTAGCCTGTAAGTTCTCGGCTGTAGTGTTGGAGAGCCCGTAAACCTAATTTTTATCGCTCCACTAGACGATCCAACCTCCATCCACAAATCTGGATTGAATTCCGGATGGGTCAAAGGATCGTCCATATATCTCTCTCTCAACCATCTATTATAGGTCTCCTGAAAATAAAAAAAGTAATCATCATATTTAATTCAATAAAAATAATAACTTACAAAATAAAATAGTTGAATAAACATACCATGAAGTGTTGAGCATGTTTGTCAATGAACTATTGCACCCTCTTTTAGTGGTCTTAACTTTGTAGGTGCGTCTCCACAAACAGCTCCATTGGGCTCGGCTCATGTCCAAGAGACATAGCCTATAATGAAAAAAAATTAATTAATAAAAAAATAATTTAATGATATATTTCATTTAAACTAATCTTACCATCCGTTTTGCATGTGCAGCAAGCGGAACGGAGCCGCCGATGTGCATTGTCACTGAGCCATGAATTGGCCGATTCTGGTTGCTAGAATTGGACTATGAGCGTCG
>NW_011499921.1:417238-431713 GCF_000495115.2 Populus euphratica | reverse complement strand
GCGTCGTGTGAATTGTTCAAATGTCACGTGCTCAAGATAGCATGGCCATATATCTTCAGGGATGTATATCGGTTTGAAATCCCTCTAAACTGCCACGTCGTTCCAACTTTAGAGACCCTATCTTTGGCGGTTTTTTTTTGCTTCATATAAAAAATCACGTAACCTACTTTCATAGTAAGAAATTACATTTTGAAACATAAATTTTTTTCTAAAAAGATCTTGTATTTTTTTTGATGTTATTTAGTTACCGCGTGATTTTCCCATACCCTCCTCACAACAGTGTCTTGCGCACTGTCCTAGTCAAATTTATCATGTGTATAAATGTTTAATTTAAAATAAAAACAATAATTTATTTATAATTATATTAATAATTTATTAGAAATAAGCTGGAAATTAGAAATTAACACCAACCTCAAATATGTCAAACCATGCATTGATTTGAGGTATCCATTCAAGATGTCTGGATACCTAACTATATTGAAATAATAGAATCTCCATTGACAATTTAAACGCCGATGATATTACTCGGGCGACCTCAATGTTTGTGAACCTGAAAATAAATTAAACTAATGAAATATTGATTAGTTATTCATAAATTATGTTATAAGTGAAAAGAAAAAACTAAAACCTTAACAAACATACATTGAAAGGACGTCTTTCCACTATGCCTTGTACTTGCTGGGAAATTGATTCCGCTGTGAAGGCATCCCGCCTCTGCTCTGTGAACCCCTGTTGAAAGAGGCAGCATCAGTTGACGGTGCAGGTGGCGTAGGTGCCTTTTCTTGAGAGGCACTTAAGGATACGTCATCCTTGTCGCTAGAAGAACTAGCTGCGAGCATACGTGAGTGACTAGCTCTGGTTTTCGTTCTACGCATCTACACAATTGTATACAAATAATTATATAATTAAATTTAAATGTTAAAAAAATTCGACAACACCTCCCCTATACTGGATTGACACAACCAAAAGATTGATGTCTTCTCTCAAGTGCAGGAGTGTCGAAGTAATAAATAACCCAGCAAGACCGGGGTCGAACTATAAGGAGGTTAATTGTATAAATTATAGATAACAATAATACAATAACAACAATAATAGAGTAGTAGTAGTAGTAGTAATAATAGTAGTAGTAGTAGTAGTAGTAGTAATAATAATAATAATAATAATAATGATAATAATAATAAAAGAAGAAGAAGAATAAGTTGATGAGAACTTTGAGATAGAAGATTAACGTAAGGATTAAACAATAATAACAATAAATATCAAGGTTAGAGGATCCACTAATGGTATGTCAAACAAGTATAGTATAAACTCTTATTACTTAAATAGAAATCATGCACAAAGGAGGTTCCAATTAGATTATAAATTATTAATATGATTACATTAGTTATCTTATTCGAATAATGCTAATACTTATAAATATTGTTAGGCATTCATGCTTATAACTTATGTTAATAACAAATTAAGTTTCTTTCATAGCTCAGGTATCGGTTATACCATACAATATGGGTTATGAAAGTACTAAGAATTTGTTGTACCAAGTGTTATACAATATAAATCTAAATTAGTCATTTAACAAGCAAAGTATTAAAGAGTGAACAAGATAACAAATATAAAATATATTAGTATCAAACATTAAAGTCCATGTTAAGTTTACACTATACTTATTCTCATACCATTAGTATAACCTTTTCACCTTGACATAATAAACTTAACTAAACATAATGAAAGAAAGAAAAATAAATAAACAAAATAAGAACATAAATAAGAAAAAATTTAACTAAGGAAAGGAAATGAAAGGCATAAACTTGATGTTAATGAAAACAAAACCTAAACATTAAAAAAATACAAAGAGAGAAAGTGAGAGCATGATCTGGATTTGGAGACCAAGATGCCTAAAGACATGGCAAATGCCTCCTTTTATAAGCCAAAATTGAAAACTATTGATTTGATGACTAATTGATGATTGGGTTGCCAACTTTTGACTTGGTGACAATCCTTATCTTCTCTTGTATACCCAAAACATCATTGATACCGTCAGAATTAGAACCACTTAAAACATGAAAGTTGTAAGAAATTATATGAGCTTTTCAAGAAAATAAATGGAGGTCATTTGGACTTCTAGAACTCCAGATATAGGCCAAATATTAAACAATGCTCTGACTGTAGGACAAATTCAGACTTCTTTGTTGTTGCTACAATTTGGACTTGAAAATAACCTTTTTAAATCTTAGGCTCTATATAAAAGTTGTAGGCTTATGTCTTACCTTTCCATCCATATAAAGTAGATCTAAATATGAGATCTATAGCTTCATATATGACCCAATTACCGAATAGTATTCTAGTTTGGACTGCAACAACATCTCTTTTCTAAGTTTGGCCATCTTTTTGTCCCTTCAATTTCAGTTCTTAAACTCATCAATCAATTCTTTCATTTAGTCTTGTATTTAAAATGAACATTTACCACAAATTAAAGGTATCTTATATTATTAAATATGTTATTATAAAACATGCTTTAGTTAGGGAGTTATTGATACTTCAAGTGTAAAATGATGATATAAAACCTTGACAAAAGCCACAACCAATTGACTCCATCTATACTAATATTGTATATGACATAACATCTATACATATAACATTCATACTAATTAAAAAATAAATTCAACATTTGCAAAATATTTAATCATTTCAAAAAATACAAACAATAAAAAATATTTAGTAATTTAAAAAAAAACTCTAGACTAACAATTAAAATTACTGCAAGTAATTAAACACAAATCATGCAATAATGTAGTAAAACTACTAATTATTCCAACATATTCAATTACTTATTCTAAGGTAAATTCAATATTAACAATTGTAATTCAACAAATTATTTAATTATTAAGCCAATACAACAATAAAATATATTCAATGATTTTTTTAAAAAAACCATAGACTAACAATTAAAATCAATGGAAATAATTAAACACAAATCATATAATAATAGAGTAAAATTACTAATTATTCCAACATATTCAATTACTAATTCTAAGGTAAATTCAATATTAACAATTACAATTTAACAAATTATTCAATAATTTTGCCAATACAACAATAAAATATATTCAATAAATTACAAAAAAAAACTATAGACTTTAGGAATGAAATATGCTTACCTTAATAATGTGTTTATTTCAAAACTTTATCTACATTATAAAAATACACCAAAACAAAAAACATAACAAAAATAAAAATAGCTAAAATAAAAAAAAATCCTTAAAGTAAAATGAAATAAAGGAAACACATACCTTTTAATTTGATGAAGATTCTTAAAGGAATTCTGAAGGAAATGAGAGGAAATCTTGAAAGACAAGGAGATTAAGAAAAGATGAGATGAAAAAATAAACTGAAAGGGCAGTTGCTGGGATATATAGGGTAGTTTTACCAACAGATTCACTGATGGTAATTAAAAATAATATTATTTTAATTTATTCTGTTAGTGAAGTTTCGAAAATCCATCGGTAATTTTTGAATTTCACACCAAAATTTTGAATTACCCTTTATATTTTTCTCTGTCTATTGATAATTTCGTTAGCAAAATGACACGGTCAGAGATGCATTTAATGCACCACTCTTTGGAATTTGCATAGTCTGTCGGTGATGTTGTCGATGCTAGTGACCCGCCGACAACATACCGATAGACTGGAATCTGTCGATACGGACGTTGGTGATAATGACATTTCAAGTAATTATTTTTCAACTCTATGTGAAATGCCGATGGACAAGAATCTGTCGGTATGGATATAAGTGATAGTGGCATTTCAAGTAATTATTTTGATTACTAAACTATCCATTGCACAAAACAATAATAACGACGCTTAATTAATAAACTTATAAAATAAATATTTCATGTTACATAATATATCATCCATAATATATATTACATGAAAAAAAAAGTTTTACACAGGGCTTCATTCTGATAGTTAGTCCGAATTTTCTTCTTCTTCGTTATTAATTGAATAGTCATCACCTTCATCACAATCTTCAATATGGATATCATCATCTTCATCGATATTTGCTTATCCGATAGAACTCAAAACAACATCAACTCCATTGCGTCAACATCAACAAGACTATCATAAAAAATATGAAAAGTTGAATTTTGTTCCAAGTTAATTGAAGGAGCAACTCGATATGGTTCAACTAACTCACTAACTTGAAAGACTTCATCTCACACACTTGTGTCTTCATTCTCATCCTGAACAAGCTCAAGACAACCCCTAGGTTTTGTTTTTAAAATGGACAACTAATCCACTATTGATCAATCCTAAAAGAAGGGGTGTATATGTAATAAACTTGTTAACATTGTTTTGTGAAAATAAAGATATCATTTATGTTGTGGAGTCTAGCTTTTCAGTTGATTTCGACCAGACCATAGTGCGGATCAGCTCTGATTCCTCCGTCAATCATGTCATACCAATAACATTTGAATAAAAACACTCTATTATGCTCGTTATGATATTGTAGTTTGACGACCTCTTCTAATCTACCATAGCAGTCAACTTTTAACTCACTATTAGTTATTCCCTTAACATAAACACCGTTGTTGTATGCCTTTCTACCATACCGGTATTCATTAGTATGGAAAACATATCCATTGATAAAAAACTCATTGTTGTGTTTAACTTTTCTTTCAGGGCCCAAGCTTAGTGAAGACAATGACTTAGCAACACTTTTTCTCATTTGATAAACATTGTATATAATGTACATCAATGAACAGTAAACAAGAATCACATAATGACATGCATACAATAGTTTTGTAAGTAAGAATGAGTTTGTGATAATGCTTATATGTGTTCTGAACCATGTGGAAAATTATTCATCTTATAATTGAAAGATCTGGGATTCGATCAGCTATGAGTTATTAGACATCAAATATTGTCGATGTTCCCTGCACGTAGTAATGAATGTATTATATTACAATATATAATTAGTAGTATATTATTGACACATTTTAATTAGTATTACATATATATACACTTACTGAATAAAAGGTCTCAGCTCATTACAGTTAAATAAAACACAATTGTGTACTTGTTTGAACTCTATTTCTGACAAATATGTTCCTCTTATGGTATTTTTAGGTGTGGGTCATCCAGGATTGGAGAATATTGATAAGTTTCCAGTGGAAGACACTTCACCGCTATCATCATGCCATGGAACGTGATTGATTGTCATTCTTGTATGAGGTTTGAAATAGTACAAGATAAATGTTGAGATCTCCTCAACAATACAGGCTTCACATATTGAAGCCTCAATATGCGCTTTGTTCTTAACTTTTCTCTTGAGATTGAACAAGTAACTGTATTGAATTAATGAAATATTTTCAATGAAGAAAAACAAAGAAAATACTTTTATATATGAATTACATTGCAACTGTAATATCCATCTATACTGGACCGGTCATCCAACTTTTTGCCTTGACTGGTAGATGTATGAGAAGATGCTCTATTAAGTCAAAAACTGAGGGAGGGAATATCATCTCAAGTTTGCATAGTGTCTTAACGATATTCGTTTCAAGCCTCTCAATGTGATCAACATTCAACTTACTGGAGCATAAATCTCTAAAGAAATGACTGATATCTGTGAGTGCATCTCATATCCCCTTTGGCAACAAATCATGAAAAGCTAATGGGATAAGTGTTTGTATAAACATATGACAATCATAACTCTTCATTCCATACAATCTACATTCCTCCATATTAACCAACCTTGATATGTTCGAGGCATGTCCATAAGAAAAACACAGACTTTTAAGCTATTTATAGACTAGTAGTTGTGTGTTTTTCTCTAACACGAAGCTTGCTCTTGATTTTATAACCTGTGACTCATCACAAACTAACTCCATATTTTTACGGTTACAGAACAATGCTACATCTAATCTAGCTTTGATGTTGTCCTTTGTCTTCCCCTTCATATCCATGACAGTGTTGAAAATGTTCTCAAACATGTTCTTTTTAATATGCATGACATCAAGGTTATGATGGAGAAGATTGGTTTTCAAATAAGAAAGCTTCTAAAAGATACTTCGCTTGATCTAATTATGGGTCAAACTAAAACCAAGAAACTATTGCTTACCTAATTGGAGACCAAACACAATATTACCGTATTCTGATACAACATCATGCAATTCTTCACTAGAAAGACGTAGGGGTGCAATATCCTTTTCAACTCTGCCAATAAAGAAATATTTTTTGTTCTTTTTGTACCTGTAATTATAGCAAGAAACGGCGGTGATAGTAAAAAAAAAAAGCTTTACCTCCGTTTGTTAGCTTGAATGCCTTGTTGTTTTCCATGCAGTATAGATATGCTAATTTCCTATGCGTGCTCCAACCAGAAAGCATTCCATAAGCTGGAAAATCATTGATAGTCCACATCAAAGTCACCCTCATAAGGAAATTTTGTTTCCTCGATATATCATAAGTCAAAGCTCCGAAGGACTACAACTGCGCCAACTCATTAATCAATGGTGGAAGACAAACATCTATATTCTAGCTTAGGCTACTCGAACCTGGTATGACCATAGATAAAAACATAAACTCTAGCCTCATACACATCGCTGGTGGCAAGTTATAAACCGTCAATATGAATGGCTAACAAGAATAAAGAGCAGCAAATAATCTAAATGGGTTGAATCCGTCTATACATAACCCAAGATGCATGTTCTTTGATTCAGCTAAAAAATAAGGATGCACACTGTTAAAATGTTTCTAGGCTTCACCATCAGAAGGATGCACTATCACTCTATCAACTACATCATATGATTGGTGTCATATCATGTGCTTAACAATCCTTGGTGATATGAATAACTTCTGTAGTCTAGATATGATTGAGAAATATCTAAGTTATTTATATGCCACTTAAGTCTTTCCTCTACCAGTTTTGGGTTTGTAACGGGAATGCCCACATGTCATGCACTCGGTCATCTCAATATTTTCAAAGTAGTATAACATACAGAAGTTAGGGCATATGTCAATTTTCTGGTATCCTAAACTGAGGGGTTACATCATGGATTTCGCAACATAGAAGTTCTCTTTTAGCCTGCTCCCTTAAGGTAAAATGCTTCTTGCCCATTCAATAATCATATCATACCCGGCTTTATCAACCCGTGATCTAACTTTCTACGGTCGATAATTTACTATGATTCGTGCAGCCATCCTATAATGGTTCGTCAGAATCTTTTAACGAATCAAAAAACCTAGTTACATCTGCATTAGGTTCTTCTTCTATAATTGAACATTGACTGACATTACCTTGATTCATTCTCATTGTATCCATAACCATATTCCTATAAGGATTAATGTTATTATTTACCGCTTCATGTACGTTGCTAGCACTAGAAGTTGAACCAATCACCCTTTCTCCTATTCTCTTTTTACTGACAAATACTTCTCTGTATGCATACCAACACTGTTAATTCTCCATAAACTCTTTGTGTCAAAGATACATCGTTACAATATCTAGATGTATATACGTTTTATTTTGACACTTCCTGCATGGACACCTAATACCGCCTCTAGTAAAATTTCTGAGAATAGATGTTACGAAATTAATAAAACCCCGAACCCCATTACAATAATCCATCATTCAGAATCCTTAGGGTAAATCTCGATACATCTATGAATGATCATCCATAACTTCTATCGAACCTCTATAAAATTATAATGACAACATGTATTAATTAACCATGTTAGGTAAATAAATTTGCAAAAATATTGGTTTACCTCTAGATTATCCAACTAACCAATTACAACTTCTTATAAATATTAAATATTCATTATCAATTATCAACGTCCATACAAATTAAAACATATATATAAATTTATGCAAATTACAACTCTGCAATACCATTGATAAAAATTAAAACGGGCCCATTAAATAAGCTATTAATTATTTCAAAATAACACATATAATTCGGTAATTCAATAAAGTTTCAACAATTTACAAAAAAGTACAATCTTACAAAATTTAAAACAAACCACAACAAGTATAAAATTATACATTCATATACAACAAGTTTGTTTAAGAAATAACAATAAAATTAACCTGTACATCTACTAACAAAATACATATACTAAGAAAAAATATTGACATTTAACTATTAAAATTTAAAAAGATAGAATTACTTATAAAAACTGATAAAAATCCATCGGTAAATCAGAACATAGATGCTGTGACGAGAAGACTTCAAGAAATATGACTTGTTGTGCTGAGAAGAGAGAGATTTTTTTTTCTAGGGGCTAGTTATTTGCAGTTGGGGAGAGTTAGGATGGGGAAGAAGAAGGAGAAATAGGGGAGGAGGGGGTCGACAGAATGGGTATATATTAACCTTTTCCAATGGACATATTCCATCTGTGATTCTGTCGGATAGTCTGTCGGTAAACAGGGCATTTTAAATCACTCGGTGGTTCCATCAACATTTTCATCGGTGAATCAGTCACGTCAAGGTACGGAGTTGATGTTCTAAATCCTTTGATGATTCTGTCGGTAAAAAATACCCTCCATGTCATTGAACCACCTCTTTTTTATATTTTCAACATTCCGTCTGTAATTTAGTTGGTAAATACCGACAAACTTTTTTTCATCGATATTTACCAACGGATTAAATTCGGTCGATAATAGTGACCTTAAATTACCAACATAATTATTCCGTCTGCAATTCCGTTGGTATTAAATAAATTTTTGGTAGTGAGTGTTTTGCTATAGATAGAATTAAAAGTTTTTTTAACATAAAAAAAAGTAAATGTGCATGCTTCCTTAATATGTTTTTAACATAAAAGATATATATTGTGAATGAAAAAATTAATTAATACATTTAATTAAATAAATTAAGAATTGTATACATCAATAAATACAAAAATAAGTTGTTTATACTAACTAAAAATCATACTAAGAAGTTAACATAAATATAAATTAAGTTATTTGATATCATAACACAGATTATATACCAATTAAATTTAATAACTTTGTTTTTTAAAATCAATTCTTCATTTAGTTAAACAATAATAAAAATAACCATGCAAAAGAAAAAAAAGAAAAGCAGGTGGATTAAATAAAAGCATTTTTAGTGAATTTTTTAATAGTCATGAGATTTCTCCTTTGTTCACAATAGTATTAATTAACAGCACTGCATTGAGATCTTATGTGGTGGGGCACAAGTCGACAAAGGACTGATAGTATGGTTCTAGTTGATTTTTTTCTTGTCTGTTCTTTTTTTTCTTTTCTCCTTAGTAAAATATAAAAGTTTTCTTTTATTTGTTTTGTGTAGATAATTTGGTCCTCCATCATTCTTTAGCAAATCAATCAATAACTTGATCTCAAAAGACTAAAATTGGAAAAAAAAAATGAGGATAAAAAATAAATTGCTATTGATAGCTAATTTTCTTACCATAGATGTTTTCTAGTATATTTTGTAATTGGAACGTAAATTGATAGCAAAAGACAAATAAAAAAGCAATTACAAACCCAAACAAGGTGAATAGTATTTACTAGCAGATACACACTTGGCATCATAACTAAGAATCTACACCGTATTAAGGATATATTTAGTAATATAGTTTAACTTGTTTTTTTTTTTTAAATTAAATGATTTTTTGATTTAAAAAGTATTAATTTAATATTTTTAAGTATTTTTCAATTATTTTAATGTTATGGTTTAAAAAAAATTAAAAAAAATAATTATATGTATTAAATTAAAAGACATTTTTACAAAGTCCCTGCGCCACATTAGCCAACACACACTGAAGGCACAAACAGAACTAAGACTCGAAAAACACAAACTTTAAACAGATAAGCCATTGTCTACTCACTCCTTGTCAACTTGCCACACAACACTCTCGTAACCCTCACTCTCCCGTTCTATATATTCCTATGCGAACCCACTTCCCATTTCACATTCTAAACTCTGTTGCTGAAAAACAAGAAAGATTTGAGAGTGAGCTCTAAGAGTGATAGCCCACATGGAGAGTGGAGTTAGAAAAGAAAACAACCCCCCTCCCTCTTCTTTCAGTCTTCAACAACAACAACCTCCTGCAACAAACCCTAGCCCACTGAGAAAGATCATAATGGTTGCATCGATAGCTGCTGGTGTTCAATTTGGTTGGGCACTACAGCTGTCTTTGTTAACTCCATATGTGCAACTCTTAGGCATTCCTCACACATGGGCTGCTTTCATCTGGCTTTGTGGCCCGATTTCTGGCATGTTAGTCCAGCCAACAGTGGGGTACTACAGTGACCGATGCACCTCCCGTTTTGGCCGTCGTCGCCCGTTTATTGCGGCGGGGTCTGGTTTTGTTGCCATCTCTGTGTTTCTCATTGGCTATGCGGCTGACATTGGCCATCTCTCTGGTGATTCCCTCACAAAAACAGCTAAGCCACGCGCCATTGCTGTGTTTGTGGTAGGGTTCTGGATTCTTGATGTTGCTAATAACATGCTTCAAGGTCCATGTAGGGCATTTCTTGCTGATCTTTCAGGGACGGATCACAAGAAGACTCGTACAGCCAATGCTTTCTACTCGTTCTTTATGGCTGTTGGCAATGTTCTTGGCTTTGCATCTGGGTCTTACACTCACTTGTACAGAATCTTTCCATTTTCAAGAACCAAAGCTTGTGATGTTTACTGTGCAAATCTCAAATCTTGTTTCTTCATCTCCATTGCCTTGCTTTTAGTGTTGACAATTCTAGCTCTCTCTTACGTACGTGAAAAAACCTGGTCGCCGGAGGGAAGTTCCGGTGACGGAGGTAACGAGGAAGAGGGTGGAGAAGCTAAAGAGTCGACGCCAGCGCCTTTTTTTGGGAAAATAGTCGCTGCTTTTAAGAACTTGCAGAGACCTATGAGAATCCTACTTTTGGTGACGTGTCTAAACTGGGTTGCGTGGTTTCCTTTCTTGTTGTTTGATACTGATTGGATGGGGAGAGAGGTGTACGGTGGTGATTCAAGTAGAAATGCTGATAAACTGAAGATGTATGATCGTGGGGTCCGTGCAGGTGCATTGGGGTTACTGCTAAACTCGGTGGTTTTGGGATTCACTTCACTTGGTGTGGAGGTTTTGGCTCGTGGGGTTGGCGGGGTTAAAAGGCTGTGGGGGATTGTGAATTTTATCTTGGCTATTTGTTTGGCTATGACTATTTTGATCACCAAAGTGGCTCAATCTAACAGAAGGTACACCACCGTGAATGGAGGAACCCACCTGTTGCCGCCGTCATCTGGTGTCAAGGCTGGTGCTCTAGCCCTTTTTGCTGTTATGGGCATACCTCAAGCTGTAAGTTGCTGTTGGCTTGCTTTGATTCTCTTCAGTATTGTTTTGTAGTAGTAACTGAAGTCAGCCTTTTTGGTGCAGGTCATCTATTTTTTTTTTTTTTGCTCAACTGTATCATTTTTGTCTTTTACTATTCTTTTTTACCTTTTTGTTATACCATTTTATTTCGAATCAGGAATTTTCCTTTTACGTCTTTTTCTTCACATAAACGTTTCCTTTCCCTTTTTCCCTTTTGTTTTAAATTACTTGACAGTTATGAATTAAATTTTTAACATAAACTTGATGAAGTTGTTAATCTTGCAGTTGAAATATGTAATTGGGATTTCATAGTGTAATTAGATAAGGTGCACAACACCCCCTTCGGCTGCAACAGTGTATATTTTTCATGCCTCTAGTAACCTGTCTCCTGCTCGTGCATGGAGCCACGTAGTTTAAAACTGGCTAATTTCAGAGTTTTGATTCCTTTCAGATTTCAGTGGCCATCCAATGCATGAGCACCAAATAATAAATGCCTACGTGGGAGTGAGTTTCTTCTATAATGGGTGTATTTTTGGCTGGTTGAGGCAGCATATGAAGCTTATCTGATCTTTACAAAACTTAATTAATGAAAAGTCAAGACCCTTTGTTTTCTTCTCCTTCTCTTTTTGTTCTTGATCAAATAATGAGAACAGGATGGTTGGTAGCTGCTGTTGTAATTGTTGTTGGAAAAGCTGCAGATGTCCTTTTTAGCTTGGAGATTTTTCATGATGAACTAATGGTGGCAGTTATTATGCAGATAACTTACAGCATCCCTTTTGCTATGGCATCCATCTTTTCTAGCACCTCTGGTGCTGGCCAAGGTAAGTTTTTTTAGTTCCAAGCAGTACTTCTGCTAAGGTATCCTCCTAAATTATTAATTTCCTTGTTTCAATTTGATTATAGGGCTTTCTCTTGGAGTTCTCAATCTTTCAGTAGTTATACCACAGGTCAGTATATACACTTCATGCTAATACATGTTTTTCCATGCCAGTTTCTTTTTCCAAGCATTAAGCCTCCACAAGTTTGTTCCTTCATTTTATTTTGATGATGGTTGTTTTAAGCAAGTCCTTCAGTACCACTGGACAATGCCACAGTAATGATCTGTGAATCTGGAAGGGAAAAAATAAAATATTCGACTAGTATTTTGCTTACTTAGGATCAAAATTGATAAAGAAATCATCAAAGTCTGATTATTATGGCCTATCTTCTTCTGTCATGATTAAATGGAATGTTTGTTAGAGAAGCACAGCTCGACATGTTAATATGGGCTACGATGGCATTCTAGTACTTGGTCTAGTGATGGAAGGAGTTTGTCTCTTTCCACTGCACCTGGGTTTGAGCCCTGGCGTGCACGCCTGTCTCCCTCGCGGTGCCTTACATGCCTACTAGGTTTGCAGGGTATTCAGTGGACCGTGAGGATTAGTCGTGGTGCGCGCAAGCTGGCTCGGACACCCCACGTAAATCAAAAAAAAAAAAATATATGGGCTACGATGTTTGCTGCTCTTGGAGTTATTGAACAGGTCTACAAACACTTTTTCACTAGAAAGCACTATAGGGAAAGCTTTTGATTGGATTCAAAGTATGGATGCAGTGCTGGCTTCTGAAATTATTGTTAAAAATGGATGCATAAACTTTTTATAGACAGAACAAAGTTCTCTTGACTCATGATCATATTCTGTGAACCCCAAGAACGATAGACTGACATTATAACCATACAAATAAAATATTAAAAACAACAAAAAAAAGAAACGAATCTCATTCAATTCAATGTAGTGAAGGGAGAGAGAAAAGAAAGCAATTAACTCTCAGTTATTTAATTGATTGGTGACCGCCACATCTTGAATTTAGTTTACAAATGATTAGATTAGATTCATATGTACTGCAGTATACTAGAATATGTGCAACAGTTAATTCTGAATAAATGAATGGTAATTTTAACTTGATTATTGTTTTAATGATGTTATGGCAGATGGTGGTGTCTGTAGCAGCTGGACCTTGGGATGCCCTTTTTGGAGGAGGAAATCTACCAGCTTTTGTTGTAGGAGCGGTTGCAGCTGCAGCCAGTGGAATATTGGCATTCACCATGCTTCCATCTCCGCCTCCTGACATCCCCTTAAACAAGAGGGCTGCCACCAGTACTGCTGCATTCCATTGATCTGCAGAATGCAGAGGTTGCAGTTTGCCTTTCTCTTTTCTTCCTTTTTTAAAAACTTCCTTCCAAGACTGGTGACTGGCTATAAAGGGTCTTTTCTTTTCCTTCCTTTCTTTCTCTTTTTGAGATGCAGCACAGGCCAGAAAAGCCATGTGTGTTGTTGTAATAGCAAAAATCAAATGGCCACAGAAGGCCATTTGAGAGTCATATCTATATGGCTATGTAAACATGCTTGTACAAGTGAAATATACAGTCATGGTTATAATCATATATACCTAGCTTTAGCTATAGCCAATGATAGCTTTTTGGGGAATATTTCTTTGTCAAAGTTGTTTTCCAGTTAAAAGGCTCTCACATGCATGCAATATAATACAAAAATATATAACAATTTAATCAATTTTCTGAGTCATTTTTTTCCCTTTTTTTCAAATTTTTTTAAGATAGGAACAAATAGAAGTTTGACACATGTCCCTTCATGCCCTAAAAGTCAAAATTAACGGAAAATTAGATAGTTTTTGGATGGAGGGATTTAACATTCAGTTCTCATATATATATATATACATCTACTTTACTTAAATTGAAATAACAAAATTCTCTGTTAAAAATCAAATACGAAAAGATCTTTTAGTCCCATTAGATCTACAAATATAGTATTGAAAAGTGAATATCTTAGAGGTAAGGAAAAGCAACCCTCTCTTTTTTGGATGAAACATGAGTTTTTATTGTGTAAATCAAGATTACAACTCTTGAAATACCTTTGTTAAAAATAAAATTAGGGTTTTATCTGCTTAAATTTTACTAGAATAATTATTTCGGTCATTGATTAATACTTAAAAGTATATTTTTATCAAGATTTTATATTATCATTTTGCATTTAAAGTATCAATAACTTTTTACCTAAAACATGTTTTATAATAACATATCTAATAATATAAGATACCTTTAATTTATGGTAAATGTTCATTTTAAATGCAGGTCTATCACATAAATAAAAGGATTGATTGATGA